>NW_027459150.1:0-142819 GCF_050624435.1 Tenrec ecaudatus | reverse complement strand
GTTTCTGATCTGAGAGATTCCAGTCCTCCTGCTTTTGTGATAATCAGGAAACCTGGCTATTTATCACTTTTCTTCATCTTCTAAAAGAGTCAGTTTTCATATAATCAGCTTACTGGTTGTGTTCCTGTTATTTCATTTATCTTGGTTACTTTTTTATTGTCTCTCCCAGGCCCGTGCTACCTATGCCATGGATATTACCTATGCATACTCACCTTTTTCTAGTTCCATTAGTTGGAAACTGAAGTAATCAATCTCAGAGTTTTACTTCTACACTATACAACTGTGTGTTGCTATGAATTCCTCATTAAGTTCTCTTCAGATGAACCCCACGGTTTGTTGTCTTGTGATTTCATTTAATCCAGTACAGCCATCTAGGATGTGAAAATCATTAAACACATGTTCATGACACAAATAATATAGTATATATCCATATATTCATCACTCACACTCACTGCCATGAGCCAGTGCAGACTCATCATGACCCTATAGACAGCGTAGTATTGTCCTTGAGCACTTCTGAAACTGTAACTCTTTAGGGAGAAGAAAGCCCTGTTTTTCTACTGTGGAACAGCTAGTACTTAAGAACTCCTGAAATTTCAGGTTGCAGCTTAATGAGTAACCAAAACACCACCAGGATTCATTTATGCATACATATATTTAAATGTGTTTATGCATACAACATATAAATGAATGAATATTGAAATTGATGTGGTGTTTTGTAATATTTAGGAAGACAAGATTCTCAGAGAAAATGTTTTGGAGGGAAAGGAAACCCTAGATACTAAGAGGAAGCTCCTTGCTCCCATGCCTCCCCCATTGCCCTTGCCCAGAAGTCTGGCTCCTGTGTTCTGTGCAGCTCATGTGATCCCTATAGACTAAGGTCATTATTACAGGGAAGGTTGTGCCTGGATGGCACTGAGTCCTCTCACTGTTCCTCTCACACAGTAATGGACAGCTGTGCCCTCAGTGGTCATTGCGCTCAGCTGCGGGGAGAACTGCTTGGTGGATATGCTTTTGGCGCTTGAGAGTCAGCTGCATTAAGGCAGGTAATTGTTTCCTGATGCTCAAACATATTGATAACAAGTGCTGCAAACTTTTCTGCTGGTTGTGGTAGATTCAGGTCCAGAAATATGGAGCCACAAGAGACAGCAAATCTTAGGGAGAGGATTTGTGAGGGATTCATCACTCCTGGGCTCAAATCCTGATGCTGTACCTGTCACGGGGCACCCAGGACAGGGAGGAAAAAAATCCATGCTGACAACTAATGTAAGTCTCTTTTATGTTAACCCATTTTTGGAGTCTCTTGCTATTACCAGAGACATAACTTCCAGGCCAAAGAATATATGAAAGAAAATAAAAACTTGCGGACAAGTTATACAGTTTCTGGAGAATTGTGACCAGTGTGGTGCCTTTCACCATGTTTTGAACTTTAACCTGGAAATTGAAGGAGTGATCTGCATGTTAGAGCCCAAGGAGAACAAAGTAGAGATACTTTCAATCTTTTCTCAAAAAACCGAAAAGAGAGTCTAATGTCTTCATCTTCTCTGGAATTGGCTTCCATTTATTGAGAACTCAAGTTCCTTACACCAAAGAGTGGAGAAAATGTCTGGACACAGAAAGCTTAGAGAGTGTTAAGAAATTCTGATTTCATTAACCCCCAGCTGACAGTGGATATTACTTCTACTGTGTTCTCTCATTTCTCTGAATAGTCTCTTGAAAATTCAGTCCTCTTTCTTTAGCCTAACATGTAAATTAGCACGAGTTGTGATGGTGGACATGTACAGAGTTTTGAGATGCAAATGGGCAAAGGACATGAATAGATACTTGACTAAAGGGGACATTCAATTTGCAAAGATACACATACAAATATGTTAATTCCCCTTACTCATTGGTGGTGTTATTGTTTATTTGGTTGACTTTGTTTTTGAGATCTTTTCTTGGAATGGTTACAGAATACCTGGCCATATTTTCTGGAAAACATTTTAAGCACTTTCACGGAATATTTTTTCTAAAACATATATGTTTAATACAACCTGTAGTGTGGTTTGTTTGTTTTTTCCATGAATTTTCATTGTGCATCACAGTAATACAGAATCATTGAAAGCTGTAGTAGTTTCTCTGTGCAACACGCTGTTCTGAGGAAATAACCTGAGAAGCTGTACTAACTGAAAACTATGACATCAAGATTGAAGGAAGCCAGGTTCATAATCCGGCACATGCAAATGACATAAAACTACATGTTGTAAGACAATATGACTTGTATAACTTACTGATAAAGAGCAGGGATTACTGCCTTCACTTTAGATTAAAATTCAATGTAAAGAAAATTAAACTCCCTAATATGGGACCAATGGAAAGTATCAGGATAAATGGGGATAATATTGAAATTTGGAAGAAGTTCATCTCTCTTGGATCTACAATCAATATTCATGGAAGCTTGACTCAATCAACTGCTGCATTTAGTTGAGGAAACCTGCTGCACAGACCTCGTCAAAGGTGAAGAGCAAGGAAGTCTCTTTGAAGACTCAGATGTACCTGGCCCAAATTATGAGGTTTCCAATTGTCTCATGTGCATGTCAAAGTCGGACAATGAATGAAAAGGATGAAAGATCAAACGATGTACCTGAATTATGGTACTGGAGAATAATTTGATGGTAGGATGGACCACCAGAAGAACAAACAATTGTATATTGAATGATGTGCAATGCTTAATAGAAAGAAGGGAGGAGGTGATTACTTCATCTCAAGTACTTCGGACATTTGTTAGGAAAATCAGAACTTGGATAAGGACCTAATGCTTTATGAAACATAAGGTTATTAAAAAAGGTAACCTTTAACAAGCTAGATTGGCACAGTAACTGCAAAAAAGGCCTCATACATCACAACTGTGAGAATGAAGCAAGACCTATGCTTCATTCTGTTTTCTCTAGTGTTGCTGTGGGTCCAAATTTATTTGATAGGACTTAAAACAGCAAAATGCAAGGTCAATGACAAACATTGAACTCAATGCAGAGTAAGTGAAGGCATTCACCTTTCAAATTGGAATCAGATAAGGCTATCATTAAATACCAATCTTAATTCGTATTGTGCTGAAACTGTGGTAGTTAAATAATCTGGTGTCAGCTTGAGAATATTGAAAGTGAAGGGGTGGAATTTAGCCTGTCAATCGGGTCACAGCTTGATGACCTCATTTGGTAATGCTATGGAAATAAATAGCTTGCTGGAGGAGGGATACACACTCACTCTAGTTGTGGGATACAAAATGCCCCCCAGCTTTGTCTCACACAAATTTCTGACAAACAGAGGTTATTTGAAAGCTCATGGTGGGAGGTCAGATGCTTAGACATATTCCTCCTGCAGGCATCTGTTCCACTCTAGGTGGGGTACCCACCCAACTGTTAATGGTTTCCATGGAGAGCCAGGAAACAGGTCAAACCTGCTTGGTGACATACAAAGTTAGGCTGCCATCCTGAATCTAGGATCCACCCATCTTATCACATGTAAACCCTTAATCCCTCCTCTTCCTATAGTGTATGTACCCCTATATCACCCCCCCCCCCGTACCACTACTGTATTACCTATTCCACAACCCTTTTCTCTGATGTATGTCTTTACCTGTAATTCGGGGGCTTACATGCCCCACCCAAAAGAAGATATATAAGCCTGGGTTAACAATATAAAGCTCTCTCCCCTCACTCTCCCTGGCTCTCAGCTCTCCCTTCATCTCCCTCCATCCTTGCTCCCCTGTTCCCTTTCCCATTGTCCTCCTTCCTCTCCTCCTCTCTCCTGCCCTCCTGTCTCCCATCTCCACGTGGACCACCAAGTGGGGCTGAGGTGAGCATGCTACCAGGAAATGTGTCTGACTCCATTATTTCAATCTCTCTTCTAATCTCTCCGTATTCTCTAGGACTTTATTATAATCTTTATATATCTCAACTGTACTATTGTGCCTATCAAACCTGCAATTAGTTGTGGGAGGCTGACCTTTACCTCACACTCCCTGTGACACGTTCCTGCTGTTAAGACACATGGAGCTACACTAGATTCCTGCAGCTGGAGGATCCTGTAGAGACCCCTGCCAGCATTGAGAGTTTCCATTGCCTCTGGATCCACAAGTCTTTCCACCTACTGGCCTGCGATCTTCCTGTATCCAGGGTCATTGCATGTGTTGCATGAGTCTGAAGCGGTATTTTTAGATTGGTATTGGACATATGGGTTAATATAGGACGTATGGACTTGGATAGGATGTTTTCTCAATATACAATTGCTCTTTTATGTAAAGGTCTTTCTTAAACAGATTTGAGTGTCTATGAGTTTGTTTCTCTAGTCCACCCTGACTAACACAAACTTTGAACAATAGCTATCAGTCAACAAATGAAAACCAAATGCATCCTAAATGGCAACAAAGAGGTAAAACTCTCTATAATTGCTGATGACAACTCTCTGTAATTGCTGATGATTTTCTAAACATAGAAAATCCAAAAGCCCTAGAAGAAAATTGTTGAAAGCTCTGAAAAGGAAATCAGAAAATAATATCATTTACAATAGCTACCTAAAAGATAAAATAAATGGAATAAACCTAAGAGAACCAAAGTCTTGTAGAAAGAAGTCTATAAGAAAAACACTACTCCAAGTTACCAAAAGAAATGCAAATAATGAGACTAATGGACCATGTTCATGAAGCAGAAGGCTCAGCTTTGTGAAAATAACACACTCTAAGCAATCTATAATTATAATGCAATTACCATTATAATTAACTTCTGACCAAGATCCCAGTGTCTATCTTCAAGGACATGGAAATTACTGACCATATTTTAAAAGAAATGGGAGGAGATGAGTCACTCAGGGTTCAGTGTAGCAACAATGAAAATCAAAACCTTCCTCTAGTGCTTGAACGCTTCCTCCCCTCAATTCTCATGATCCCAATTCTGCCTTGGGGACCTGGTTAGACCAGAGGATGCACAGCGGTGCAGTAAGGATCTGGAAACAGGGAATCTAGGACGGATGAACCCCTTAGGACCAGCGGTGAGAGTGGCGACACCTGGAGGGAAGGGGGTATAGAAAGGGAGAACCGATCTAGGGGATCTACATGTAACCTCCTCTCTGGGTGATGGGAAACGGGAAGGAAGGTGAGGGGAGAGACCGGACAGTGTAAGATAAGATAAAATAATAATTTATAAACTATTAAGGGTTCATGGGGGAGGGGGGAGAAAAGAGGGAGGGGTAGGGGAAAAAGGAAAATGAGATGATTCCAGGAACCCAAGTGGAAGGCGAATTTTGAGAATGATGAGGGCAATGAATGTATAAGGATGCTTTACTCAATTGATGTATGTATGGATTGTGATAAGAGTTGTATGAGCCCCAATAAAATGGTTTATTAAAAATTACTCTTCAACTTAAAAAAATGAAACAAGTCCATCATAAAAAGGCCAAAACTACACAGACACTCCATACCTAGGAGATCCAGTGGTGTTGTAGATTACAAAATAGACTACTATTTGCAAGTTCTGCAGTTCAAGACCATCATCTAATCCTCAGGAGAAAGACAAAGCTTTCTGATCATGGAAGGTTTTACAGTCTCAGAAATCCAAAGGGGCAATGATGGTTTGTCCTGTACAGTTTCTATGAATCTTAATTGATTCAACAGCAGTTAAGTTGGGTGTTTGGGGGTGGGGGGACAATCCCTATAACTGCACCTGAGATTGACCTATGGGAAAACGGACAATCACAGTTTAAGTGGATCATCGCTAGACTTGTCTCTGAGTCCCTAAGACAGTCTTCTCTGGAAATGTCCACCTGGAAAAAAAATCACTCACTTGTGTCTCAGGTATTCTGGATGTGAATGAGCTAGTTTCTAGAGAATATACTAGAACAGATTGATCCATATATAAAGCCAAGGGTCACACAGCAGAATATGTTTCACAAATCCAGGCAGATGAACTACCTCAAGAAATGATTTCAAAATACTTTCCCTATGCAAATGAATGGATTGAAATTGAGGACACAACCTTGTATGAGTGTGCAAGATAAAAACAAATTTTAAAAAAATGTCCCCAAACAAAGCAACACACTCAGGGAATTAAAATAGAGATAAATGACTCCAGGTGGGAATACACAGTTAAAATGGAGTCGGCATAAGTCTAAACATAGGACAAGCTACTAGAAACTTCTTCAGAGGAAACAGAAATTTACCTTTGGGCAATAAATAAGCAGGAGCAGCTCCCACACTCCCCCGGCTTTGTAAAAATTAAAGAAACAACGCAAAATTCTTGAAGAGTGTATGTGGGAAGGGAGATCTTCCGTACTTGGCTCTTGCCCTTCTATCGAGACCAATACGCTTTCCCAAAGAAAGACTGGCCTTCACTTTGGCTGAGTTCCTGCTCACTGAACCCCATCTTTGTACAGCTGGGCCTGTCTCTTTCTCCTTTTACTTGCCACCTGCCAGACTGTTGACTGATAGCCACCAACCTGGGTCACCTCGCTTGAGGCCTCCAGTCCTGGAAGGACTTAGCCCAGCTACCTGGGAATGCCAATCATGTCTCAGTGCGCCGTGCGTGCGCTGGAATATCACTTCAACAACCTCAAGGGTGGGTGTACTCCCCGCAGACACCCTACTGGCTGGCAAGGAGCCAGGGCATTTCCAGACCTGGGTTCTCCCCCCGCCCCGCTCCCCGGGGAAAGTTACTGCACAGGTCACAACATTGGGCAAACTCAGGAGGAAGCCCTAACGTTCTGTGCACCAGCTGCAACCACTCGCTTCCTGAATAGCGTTCACTTCTTCATAGCGAGAGAAGAAAGGGACCCGGGGCTCATCTTTGAGCTGAAGATGTTCCAGGAGTCTCGGGGAGGTGGCACACTGTATGGAGACAATGCAGGGGGCTTAGGAGAGACCTGCAAAGCGACTAATCGGGAACACAGACGCCCAAAGCCAGTCTGGGATCCCCCTTTCTCCAACAGGTTTCTCGCAAGGAATTCCAACCAATCCCCAAACAGGGGGATGGGACCAGTCTCTGGGACACCCTCCCACATCTCACCGTACAAGGGGAGAGGTACTGGATAAGAGGAGGTGAGGGGAGAAGGGTGCTTGCACCCGAGCCAGGCTGCTGTGTGCGGCAAGGTCACCCCAACTGGTCACCAACACGACCCCAACGTGGGCGCGCCGACTACACAGAGCTCAGGCTGCAACACTTCTCTGGCTCCACACCGTGCACAGCAAGTAGGAACCTAGCTATGACCCTCACTTCCGGCTAGGACACTGCCACTTCTGTCCTGTCTCAGCGTGACCCGGAATAGGAGAAGCATAGTCATGGGTGTGATTGGGAAACACATAAGTGAAAATTCAGTCAGGACAGACTTCATTAAGCACAGATATTCAGGAAAATATGGATGTGGTAGAGGTTAATATGGATGTGGCAGAGACATCAAAAACAGTAGTTCCTGGTGCTTAAATTCCCACCAACGTATCTGAAAGTTTGTTCTTCATAACACTGACCATACAGGAAATAATTCAGATGAGTTGGAAATAATGCAATGTGTAGGTCTTAGTGGGGAAAACCCCCCCCACCAGATTCTTATCCTGAAAAACGGTTAGATTAGTATTACATGTATGATCAAAGTCACATATCCCATACAGCACTGAGCTAAAAGCACCAACCTGTGACATTCAGTATCCACATCGGAAAAGGTGACGCCTGAGTCACTGTGATAGTGGGTCAGGATGTCATTCTCTTACAACCAGAATCTCACAGCTGTGCTCAGGGCCTCATAAAACAATTAAGAATACACTTCTACCATATCGACACAGTTGTATACAAAATAAACTGAATATGTTCTTCAGCTCTTGGATAGTCGAGTACATTTTAACTTCCAGGTGGTGCTTATACATGTCTGAGACTGAGAAAATCAACCACTGCATCACCTGTCTAGTTTTGGACTATTGTCTATAAGGACACTACTTGCTGTGGTAAAGATGAAACATGTTCTATAAAATGTAAAACACAAAAGCCTAAGGAGCTGTTTCTCTGCTCTCTGTGGTTCTATGAGTCAGAATTCACACAACAGCTCTGACTTTATTGTTCTTCTTTTAAATGTATTTTCTTATTCCATATATGTAAAACCTTTAGAGTTTTGTGTATTTGCAAACCGGAGGCAAAAACAAGAGATATATCACTTCAACCATGGAGCTTGGTAAACAAGAGGAAAACTTTTTAGATTGAAAGAGGCTGAGACAATGGGCTCAAATATAAGAACAATTATGAGGACGGTTTAGGGCAAGCCAGTGTTTCTCCCTGTGGTGATATGGTCACTATGATTTGGAACTAACTTAGTGACACCTAACAACCTCTCTTGTACAGGGACTGTATGTACAATAAGTACTGAAATGTTAGAGTGTTTCTTTTTAAAATAAGCAGTAAAGTAATAATCATTCCAGAATCTTGTTGAAAAAAAATATAATCATGGTTTTAATATGTATACCTGCAATATGAATCAATAGTAAAGGACAAAATTGAATAAATATAGATTTGTACAAGAAACCTTTTTATTAATGCATGAGAAACTTTAAAAGAAAATTTTATGACTACAGAGAATATGGGGTAAAATTATTTATAAAATACACTCTACAACAGAATATATTATACTAATATTTTAACAATAAAGGAACATATTTGATGATTACATAACTATTGGTTTAGGTGAGTGAGTAGATCATACATCAGACCAATTTATCTTTACATTTGTGGAAATGGGATGGATTGAGTTAGAGAGCGCCTATCCCTGACTTTGAGTTCATATTTCAACTTGATTAAGTGGGATTATTACCAGGGATACAAGAATGTTTCGATATTAGAAAAAATTAATGTAACCAACCACATAAATAGGACAAATAATAAGAACCATATCATATTAATAGATGCGTAAAAGGCATTTGACAATATCTACTACCTATTCCTGATAAAAACCCTCAATAACATAGAAATAGAAAGGAGAGACCTCAACACATGAAATATATTAAAGGAAACATTCTGTGTAGGACAATTAGTTGACTGTAACTTGGTCAAAATAGACACTTGTTCACATAGAAAGGTTTCATAAAAACCTATGTGAACATAAGAACCCACAGATTGGGGGGAAATAAATCTTAAGCAGTGCTGGGAGAGAGAGAGAGCAAGGGAGGAGAAGAAGACAACAGGATAACTGGCATTTTCAGGGATTCCCCATCTTGATGCTCACCTGATCATACACAGGGAGCAGAGCCTGAAGCACAGGGAGCAGAGCCTGAAATCAGTGTCTGAGTTTTAGAGGCGTCCAGGTGAAAAGCAGGAGAGATGTGGTCAGGTGGAGCAGATGGCAGCAGATGCTGTCAAGTGTGTGTCTCTGTGGCCCTAGCTGCTGGAGTGTCTCTTGGGGAAATTCCCACTTGGGAAGCATGCCTTCCACCCATCACTTTTCTTTCAGTTTGTCTTTGTGCCTGGACTTGTGTGGTGTTGGGATTCAAATGCAAACGCTTTTCAAATGCAAGCTGGGCCACCCAAAGTGCTCAGATTTCAGCAGGGCTTCCAGACTAAGAAGAAACTACTAAGAATGAATCCTTTGCCTTGCCAGGCCCTGAGCCTCACCTCCAGGAACCTCCCTCCACGACACCCTCATTACCTCCAGGCCCCGCCCCTTCCCACAGAGACCACCCCACCCCCTCCCCAGGTGATAGTTTCCTGCTGAACCCATTTCCTCTGAGTGAGAAGGATCCAAGAGTGCGGCCCAAGAGCTTCTGTGGGTGAGTTTCTGTGTTTCTGTGCTGATCCCTGGCGCGGAATCCCCTGCAGGCCTGGAGTCCCAGCTGTGTCCGGGTTCCCGTGGACGTTACACTTCCCGCACCCCATACAACAGTGTTCCAGGTCGCCGCGACCCCCTGGGACATTTCCAGTTAAATCCTTATTGAATTGGTTGCAGGCCTTTGCCTTCGGGCGCGGAAATACTCTGGCCGCTTTTTCTGCTCAGAGTTCCTCCGTCCAGAAAGGCGCGATTGCGTGGTTTTTTTGTTTTTTTTTTGGGGGGGGGGGTTGCCTGGGGCCTGTCCCTTCGTGTCAGGTCGCGGGCATGAGAGCTTGGGGACCCCAGAGTGGCCTTTACTGAAAGGAGAGGCAGCCTTGCAGTCATCAGGCCACCCCACTGATGACCGAGGTCTGTATTAGAGCTTAACTTCTCAGCACCCTGCTTTGCAAAGGGGTACCAGAGCAGTGACAGCCCCAAATCCCCGCACAGATCTGGTCCTTGCATAGATTGCAGAGCCCCACATGGAGTGAGCCTCTATTGAGTGGTTTCTGCCCAGGAACCAAGGTAGTAGGTAATCTGGCCCTCAGGCTTTGCAGGGTGGCTTTGCTTCACCTCTGCAGGCAGCCCATGGAGAAGCAGTTTCTCTTGGAGGTTTGCCTGAGTGTGTGTCCTTGATGGAGGTCACCAAACTGGAGACAGTCCAGGGGACTCCTAGTCAGGAGCCACTTGCTTTTAGCCTTTCCCTGACTGCATTGGTCAGGAGGCCCTGGACCCATTTTGTAAGCCTGCTATCTAAGGATGGAATGTCTGCCATTGAGATGCATGCTTTTGTGAGTTTCCTTTGCCCCGCCCCTCCCCCACACCCTCTTTGGCTCACATCTCAGTTGTGAACCTTGGAAGCCATTTCCACCTCCTGTTGGTGGCTTCCTTCATTCAGATGATGTGTTTGTGCCCTTGTGCTGTCTTTGTCTCATAAGATTTAATAGATGTTCTCTTTAAACTATATTTAAAACGCGGTCTCCTTTTTACTCTACTGCATGTTCTTAACCATTTCTGCCCATCAAAAACTAGCTTGTGCTCTGATTTGGACTACAAAAGGAACTCCAATCTCAAATATAATTTACGGAGAACATTTATTAATTATTAAAAGAGACAAAGAGAATACAAAGACACGGACCCATCACCGGATGGAGATCATAGTGCAGTTCAGGGAAACAGTCAAGTCGGGAATCGAATGAAATAAGATTGCAACAGAGGAAACGGTCACACGTTTCTGATTGGTGGAGCATCAGTACAGCATGTTATAAATGGGACTACAGAAGCAGGGACAGGACTGTAACTGAGCCACCTTCATTGCCAGATAGAGCATTTTACAAGATTGTTCCAAGTCCTTCTGACCCAGGCAGTCAGGGCTCAACTGCTAAGGCATTTTGGGCTCCTGACTATAGGACCCTCTGCATTACCTGGAGATCAGTGAATGGTGTTCACCTTCCCAGTTCCTCTGTCCCTGGGCCAATTTAATC
Organism: Tenrec ecaudatus; assembly: GCF_050624435.1. Taxonomy (NCBI): domain Eukaryota; kingdom Metazoa; phylum Chordata; class Mammalia; order Afrosoricida; family Tenrecidae; genus Tenrec; species Tenrec ecaudatus. Next base: position 131,525 of record NW_027459150.1, on the reverse strand, counting down.
TATTTCCTTGCTTGATGATCAGAAAGAATTCAATGGAGGCTTAATCTACAGCCATCTATCCTATAGCGCTTTACTCACTGGAGTGCTAAGACTTTAATCTCTAATACAGCTCCTGAGATTTGTGTCTGCGGATGCTGGACTTTTCCACTTGGAGTGTGAAGAGCCCCAGGGGGGGATGTTTCCCCTATAAGCCTCATCTCAGAGATTGGTTGCATTGATGGCTCATCTCTCTTTAAACTGCCACTTTCCCCCCTGCCGCCACCCTCTTATGATCCTTCTTGGCTCTTAGAGCTTGCTGGCCCAGATTTAATATCCACTCATATTTTTAATAGGGAGTTTTGGTTTCCTTTTACATCCTTTTGAATTGCAGGACCCAGCAATTATTTTACTTACTTATTTTCAAGTCATTTTATATATTAATGTGGAGAAATAATAGGTCTTCCCCTGTAGTGTTTCAGTTTTGAAAATCCACAGGGCAGTTCTACTCTGTCCTCTGGGGTCACTGTGAGTCAGAATTGATGTAAGTTAGTGGCACATGTGGTCAAGGTCAGCACTTTTTGGTAATTTCAGTTATTTTATTTTCACAGTGACATAGATTGAAATCCATCATTTATCCTACTGGATACAGAAAGCGTTTGAAATATCCTGATGTTTATTAATTAACCAGATGAATTTAGCTTCTATATTTTCCAGCTTATGCTTGAGTTGGTCCCCATCCTCCCCAACCCCCTCTCCCCACATGATTTATTTTGAAATCATTAATAGTGGACATACATCCACATCCTAATGGCTGCATACTGTGACTGAACGACCCTAAGTCTCATTTGCTAACCTGCTGACACTCGCCTCTATATTTCCATTGCTTAAGCTTGCTATTTCTGCATTGGTCCCCGGACCCACCAGATTCAAAATGTTAGTGGGCTGCTGCCCATGCCCATGTTGGATATCAGCAGGAAGTTCCCTAGCTGCTCCACCCCCCTTAGTCAGCGTGTACAGTTGTGATCGGAGGAGAAAAGTATTCCCGACCGTTCGTGGTTTCTTGCTGTATAAACCAGAGTTCAAGTAGTGCGCTTGGGGCCCGATGGATTGAGCGCCAGCTGTTTCCTGGCGGCCAGCTCCAGTGAAGCTTTGCATTTGATCCTTTTCCCTGTGGCCCTGATTAATCTTTTGATTTACTTTTTTTTCATATGTTAGCTCTTCAATTTGTTTGCATTTGCTGTTCAAGAACAGAGTCCTACTAATAGCTCCTCCTTTTAAAATTTGTGTCATGATTATTTCTAATAGAAGGCAACCTCCAGATATATAACTGTTATATATAGTAAGATAGCATGTTATTTTCTCTGTGCCCCACTGCATGGTAATGCTTGAATGTTCTAGCCTTTTATCCACGCGTTCTTGATAAGAGGCTTGTTTTGTCCACTGCGCTACAGTGGATTCTGTGAGTGATGTCACAGCACCTTCCACTCCTCGTTGGGGTTTCTAGGCTATAATCATGCGTTACCAGATGGCCACTTCATGGAGCTGCCAGTCCTTTAACCACTGGAGCAGTGGGGCTTCTTCACGGACTAATTTAGATGGGCCACACTGACATGTTATTCATTGCAGACATGGTGATTCTTAATGGGAATTATATTTGTTTTTGATTTAGTCATAATTTCAATGTAATATCCATGTGTATACATAGACAAGAATATGTGATCATGTTCAATTTCCCCTTTGGTTAGGTGTCATGGAGTTAGTTCCATCTCATGGCTATGTCATGTGTTATAGAGCAGAACTGTTCCATAGTTTTTCTGGAGCATCATGTTTGTGGAAGCAGATCTCCTGTTCTTCCACAGTAATGCGGGCTGTTTACCCCCATCAAGCCTCAGGGGAACAGTCTAGTGCAAGCTGTTTGTGCCACCTAGAAACTTTGTCCCACCCCCCAAAACAAACTCACTGCCACACAGTCAATTCTGACTCATAGTGTTCCTCCATAGGTATCTGATAACAAAATCTATACAGAAGCAACCAGCCTCATTTTCCTTTTGCAGATGTGCTGGTGAGGTTGAACTGCCAGCCTGCAGAGTAGCAAATGATACCAGAATTCATTTTTCCCCCAAAGGAATGAACCAAATCAAGCATCTGCCATCAAACCCACACCAACTCCTGGGGACTCCATGTGAGTCAGAGTGCAGGGATGTTGCCGAGGGGTTTCAGTGACTGGTTTCTCAAGTGCATCACCCAGGCTTTCTTCCCTGGAGACTGAGTAGACACAAACTTCCAGCCTTTCCATGAACACCTATCCATGGTAACCATTATCATGCTCAGGGACATAAAAAACTAAGCAAGACACACATGTGTGTATGTACACACATGCCAGAACCTATGAAACCTGGCAATCTATCAAAGAAGGAAAATTCAAAACTACAAGGAGATTGAGTTTCTAACTATAACATGAAAAACCACACAGTTGAATTTGTAAAATTTGCAGGACCCAGAAAAATAAAGTCATTCTGTAAATTTTCAGCTCTCAAGTTTTTATGTGTATCGTACATATATACGGTAACCTAACTGGTCTCTTTACCATAGATAGAGAATAAAATTAATATCAGCTTTAATAGATCTTTAAGAGAGATGCTATATGTAAATAGCTTAGTATTCTTTCTGAATTATCATGGAAGATGAACAGGGATCCTAAATACTTTAAAGATGTACAATATTTGAGGAATTTAAAAAGATTTATGACATTATTCTATTTAGCATAATTTTGCACTGTTTAGCATAATCTATTAGGAAAAGATATGCAGTAGCTTCCAAATGGAAAAATTCCATTATTTTTATTCCATTTTCCCATGGCCTTTTTCAAAAACCCCTTGTGCATTCATGGCATGAAGGATTGGCTACCAATGAGCTCCTTGTATCTCAATTAAGTAATACTTGTTAAATATCAATCATTTTGCCTACCATTGGGTTCCATATGGTGACCGTATGTGGTTTCAGAGTAAAACTATGCTCCGTAAGATTTTCATTGGCTAACTTCAGAAGTTGTTGATTTCTTCTAAGGTTGCCTTCAGTCTCTAATCATTTGTTTGGTAGCTGAGCACTCTGTTGCTCACACTACTCAGGGACTCCATTTAGGGACCTGCATCTTGAAGTGTGAGTGCTTGCAGGCAGAGCCCTGTGTAGCCTGATGTGTCAGGAATTAGCTTCCCTTACAAATTGGTGGGCCTTTCTGGAGCTGCTTTTCTTTTTCTGTAGGTCTTTCATGAGTTCCTGTAATGATACTTTATTGTATGTGGGACACGTGAACAAAGGAGTCCTTTTGTCCAGTGGGTTAAATATTGGGCTGCTGACTGCAAGGGCAGCTGTGCACACTCACCAGAAATGTGCAGAGAAGATGAGTCTGCCTGCTCCACTAAAGATGTGCAGGCGTGGGAGTCCTACAGGGAGTTCTGCTCTGTGATAGCTCTGCTGTGAGTTGGACCAGATGTGGTGGCAGGGAGTTATGTGCGGACAATGCCAACCCTTGTTCTTGACCCCTTATTAGCTATTTGAGGCTAAATGCAATTTGATTCACATTTTTTGTGGACTCTTGTGAAGTGCAAAAAATAGAATATTTTTTGTTGACAGTTTTGGGAACTGATATATTAGTGGAGGAGAGTTTTTTGGAACATGCTATTTTTTTTAATCATTTACGTTGGGCTCAGACAACTCTTATCACTATCCATACATCCATCCACTGTGTCCGATGTCTCCCTTCACCCACTTTTCTGTTGTTCATCCCCCATTTGTCTTTAGTGATCTTATAGGGAAAGTGAGCACACAATGGTATGAAATTTTGGAACATGCTACTTTTTTATTGATTTCAATCTTTTTGCATTTCTTCATTGAAATCCCAACGACACACCTTTCTGACTTCCTTTATCCTTATAAAAATGTATTTGTTCAACCTGGGCTTTGACTATCCTTAAAACATAGCAAGTACATTTCTTCCTAATACCCTGTGGTCTGGTATTTTCTCCTCTAGGAACAAACTCTTTTGGACTACCCATTAGTTAATCCCATCACATCCTTCAAATCACTGTTTTCAATGAATGCAATTGATTAGACTACTAAGGGCAGATAAGGAAAACCACTTGTAAACAAAAGGGCCCCATAGGCAGGTACACAGAATGATTTCACAATGAAATCAGCTGAGAGAGTACCTGTTTTCACCGCCCCTCTGTATTGAGGACAGATGTTTGCTCTGGGTCCTAACTAGAGTAATTAATTAGAGGCATTTAAAAGGATGCTTTTCTTGTTGTTAGTTACCATCTAGTTTTCTCCAATTTATTACAACACTGTGCACCCATGGTGATGTAGTGTGCTATGCGTTGGGTTGGTACCCACATGTTCAGCCATTCAAAACCGCTCACTGGTCCACAGTAGAAGATGAGGCTTTCTACTCCCTTAAAGAGTTGCAGTTTCAGAAACGCGCAGGCCCTGTTCTACTCTGCTCTGTGGGGATGCTTTGAGTCAGAATTGACTCAATGACAGTAATTTTTTAAAAAAATGTACACCAGAAAGAAAAACATGCCCTGTGACCTCCGTACTCTGACTTCAACATGGTCAGCTTTTATCTCTGAGACTGGAATGGTGACTTAGAGCTCTTCACATATTGGTCATAAACCTGAACGTCCTCATTTGCATTTCTTTTAACTATTGCCTCTTTTGTTTTACTTTCTTGCTGGTGCTTCTTCATGCTCCACTTATTTTCCAGTGTGGGAAGTTCCATGAATGCTTATTGCTAACGAGCTTTTCATTTAGTGGCTGACCATGGAGCTTCCCTCTCCGGCCCCTGAAGACCTGGGTGCTCTTTGACTCCTTAGCCTGTATGTTTGAGAAACGGAAATCGAACTGAGCATTTGCAAATTCATCACAGAACCTTCCCATGTTGTTAGAATTTCCTTATCATGCCAGGGTTCTCTGGCTAGTGTTTCCTAAAGTGATCATTTTATTTCTCCCTACACTAGCTCACGAAATGTAAATATGTATGTGTTAATGCTTAGACTCCACCTCTGTTGCATTTCTCATAAGAGTTATTATCATTTGGCCTTGTGCTTTTGTTCTTGTTTTTTACTGTGGAGTGTTTTCAACTCATAGCCACCTCATGTGTCCAGGGTTGAACTGTTGGTTTTGGAATGGTGTGCCCTCTCAGAACACATTGGTCTGGTTTTGTTCTGATTTGCTCAATGGTTTTTTATTTGCTCAATCAATCTAATAATTTCTTATATGCAAGAGCCAGTTGTACGGCCCTGAGGTAAGCAGTATTGTCTGAGGGTCCTGGCTTTTCCAGGACAATGCGTTCCAGTTATCTGAATTGAATAGATTGTTTTCTTCATCTCCTCTTTGTACTACACAGAAGATCCAGATCATCTCTGTAACTGATGACTGACAGAATAAAAAGCTCTGGGCATATGAACAGAAATGTAATTGCCAGGCATTTAGTTGTACACACATGGACCTGCATGCTGACCTGGTTCAACAAGTTTTCATTTGAGCAATACTGAAATTGTGAGTAATGTTGGTGACTTCAGCTCTATCCCATTGGGAGCAACATCTGCTTAAAAGTGAGTGACAAGAGGACTAAATGAGCCAATGTGGCCAAATCTTTTTGGAAATTGCCTCAGAATCGTGGTTGCTGAATAAATGCAGTGTTTTATCATGAACATGTTGTGTGAAAGAGGCCCTAGTGGTTCACTGGTTTAATCGATGCCGCTGGCCAGACCCTTTGTGGCTCCAGCATTCCAGGCCCATTAAGGGAGGCCAAGGAGGCTGCGTGGGCCCGTGAAGATTTACAGACTTGGAAACACTAGCGAGCAGTTCCACTCCCTGTTTTATGGTCAAAATGAGTTAAAATGTACTTGACCGCAGTCCATTTGGTTTTGGTTCATCATGAAGGAAAGGGAAGGCTTTAAAACCCGGCACCCGATGCACTGCTGTGGATGACATTTTGAAAGGCTTATTGGGTCGACACTAGGTTACACTGTTGTAGCAGAATTGTGGAGTGACCGTGACAGCTCATGCGACTTTATGCCATAGCTAGTTGGCCATGCTGTGAAATCTTAGCATAAAGTGCAACCTTTTCTATGTTGTTGTTAGGTGGCTTCGTGTCCATTCCAGCCCCTAAAGCCCTCTATGTAACAGCGCGACACACTGCCCTGTCCTGCACCATCCTCACATGTTCCCACGTTGGAGCCATTGCGACAGCCCCTGTGTCGATCCATGTTGGCGAAGGCCTTTCTCTTCTTTGCCTCTCTCTCCCTCACCAAGCACCATGTCCTTCTCCAGGGACTGGTCTCTCCTGAAAAGATGCGGGAACAAAAGTATGACAAGTCATGGAGGCCAGTCCCACAGCTGAGAGAATGCTAGTGGTCATCATGTTCAGCTAGTCGTCCTTCCATGATCTGCAAATGTGAAAAAATCTTTAAAAATCTAAAATGTGAAAAACATCTCAAAGCCTGGTATGTAAGTCCTAGTATCCTAACAGTTTAACATTGAAATGCACTGAAGTTCAGTCAACTTATAAGAAAATTGGAACCTAAGTACATTTTCCCAATCAGCAAAAAGGACATGCTATTATGATACTGAATATATTGTGCTCTTTTGTCAGTATATCCTATGAGCTTAGTGTGTATTGATGTGCGTATCCAGTATTTTTTGAGGGGAGCAGTCCATAATAATTACATGACAGTAGCTTTGTCTCAGTGGGAAAATTTTCAAGATATCTGCATATATTCTTTTTTTTAATCATTATATTACAACTCATCACAATCCATACATCAATTGTGTAAAGCACATTTGCACATTCATTTCCATTATCAATCTCAAAGCATTTGCACTTTACCTAAGCCCCTGGCATCAGCTCCTCATTTTTGCCCCTCCCTCCCCACTACCCCCTCCCTTATGAACCCTTGATAACTTATAAATTATTATTTTGTCATATCTTATACTGTCCAAAATGTCCCTTCACCCACTTTTCTGTTGTCAATCCCCCAGGGAGGAGGTTATATGTAGATCCTTGTAATCAGTTCGCTCTTTCCACCCCACCCTCCCTCCATCCTCCTGGTATCGCCACTCTCACCACTGGACCTGAATGGATCATCCACCTTGGATTCCTTGTTTCCATGTTCCTATCTGTACCAGTGTACAGAGGGTATCTATATTCTGTTGTTACCTTTCACTCTTGCCCGGTTTCCCTTTTCAATAGCTTGTCCTATCTCATTGAAAATACAAAATACACAAGCGTGCAACTGCAGAGTGACTGGAAAGTAGGCGAGTAACATAGACACTCTATAGAAAATTTCATAATTCCCCAAATAATCATCTCTATCACCAGGTAACACGTCAGCTCTTGATCACGTAGAATTCTCCAAGAGGATACCATGACTCCAGGGCTTTGGGTCCCTACTTTGTTAGTTCATACCAGCAGCTCTCCAATGGCTAAGGAGGGGCGACAGGGAGAAGCACAAATTCTGCAGTGTTTCCTAGTTGTCATCTTCCTTTCACCCTGTGCTTCCTGTTCTGATAAATATTCTAATTTCAATCCTCCCTCCAATGGAAGAGAGGATATGAATTTGGAATCGAGGCTTTTATTTTTGATCATTCATCTGATTTATGTGTTCTGACTGTTCTCTATTCTGAAACAGCTAGATAGAAATAAGGCTGCAGTTGGTCACAGACAAACTGTACAGAGATAAACTCATTATGCTAGAAGCATGCAGTCCTTGGGATAACATGTAATTAGTGAGGGAGTGTGTCTAGTGCAGTGGTTCTCAACCTTCCTAATGCTGTAACCCTTTAATACAGTTCCTCATGTGTGCTCACCCCCCAACCAAAAAATTATTTTCATTACTGTAATTTTGCTACTGTTATGAACGGGAGAACCCTTTGAGAGGGTTGTTCAACCCCCAAAGGAGTTGCAACCCACAGGTTCAGAACAGCTGATCTAGTGGGTGAAGTGGGTTAGCTAAACCCTGATGGAAATCCTTAGAGCAAGACCCCTGTGTCTAATGCCCATGTGAAGTCTCTGTTTCCCCAGGACTGTCTTCTTCATCCTTTCACATAGTGGAATGCATGGTACCTTGCCAAGCCAGAATATACGGGATGTTTTAGGACACTGTGGCTGTTGAGGAGGTGGCTCTGAATTTCTCCGAGGAAGAATGGGCATTGCTGGACCTTTCTGAGAGGAAACTATAGAGACACGGGATGATGGAAACTTTTAGAAACCTGGCCTCAGTAGGTATGAATATTTTCATTAAAAACGGAAAGATGTGTGCGTGCGTGTGTATATGTATATTTGTGTATGTTTCATACTCAGTGATGCTATTGCAGTATGTGAGCTGAGTAATGGGAATACTTTGTTATATAAACAAGTGTAGTACTTTCCTCTCAGGAGCATGATGTCATGTTTCCCCATGAATATAAGGCTCTTAGTGTTATACTGATTTCTTATATCAAGTGTGACTATGAGTCTACTAAGTTTCCTTACGTGTTATAAATGTGAGTGTTGACCTTTGGTGCAGAGAGGCTATGTGTGCATTGTGCCTTGTAAGAGCTCTGTGTTTTTTCAAGGTTAACATGATAGCTTTATCTATTTATTATCTATTTATCCATTGTGTGTCAAGCACAGTTGTACATGTGTTACCTTATCATCCTCAAAACATTTGCTTTCTACTTGAGCCCTTGGTATCAGCTCCTCAATTTCCCCCCTCCCTGCTCACTGCCTCTCCATCATGAACCCTTGATAATTTATAAATTATTATTTTTTCATCCTTACACTGTCCGATGTCTCCCTTCACCCACTTTTCTGTTGTCCATCCCCCAGGGAGGGGGTTTTATGTAGATCCTTGTAATGGGTCCCCCCTTTCTGCCCCACCTTCCTTTCACCCTCATGATAGCACCACTCTCACCACTGGTCCTGAAGGCATCTTCTGTCCCAGATTCCCTATGTTTCAGGTTCCTATCTGTACCAGTGTGCATCCTCTGGTCTAGCTGGATTTGTAAGAGAATTAGGTTCATGATAGTGGAGGGGAGGAGGAGCATTTAGGAAGTAGAGGAAAGTTGTATTTTCATTGTTTCTACACTGTACCCTGACTGGCTCGTCTCTTCCCTATGATCCTTCTGTAAGGGGCTGTCCAGTTGCTGACAGACGGGCTTTGGATCCCCAATCTTCACTCCCCTTCATTCACAATATGCCCGATACTGATCCCATCGACACCTTGTAATCAATCCATAGGTTGTGTGCTTTTTCCATGTGGGCTTTCTTGCTTCTAAGCTAGATGGCCACTTGTTTACCTTCAACCCTTTAAGATCCCATATGCTATATCTTTTGGTAGCTGGGCTCCATCAGTTTTCTTCACATTTTCTTTGCACACAGTTGTCTTCAGCTATCATCTTAGGAAGGTGAGCATCGTGGAATGCCAGGTAATAGAACAAAGTGTTCTTGCATTGAGGGAGCACTTGCATGGAGGCCCAATGTCCATCTGATACCGTAATACTAAACCTATTAATATATGCACCTAGATCTATTTCCCCACCCTAATATAAATATATTTACATATGCACATGCTTGTATTTAGACTTCTGTAAATGCTCTTTGTCTCCTAGTTCTTTCCTCTATTTCCTTTTACTTTCCTCTTGTCCCACTATCATGCTCTGTCTGTAGTTCAGTAATTTCAGGGTTTCAGTAATTCTTCTCAGTTACATTGCCTTGATCAATCCCTACCAGGCATCTTACACCCTCCTTGCCACTTATTTTGTGTCAGGGGAAAGGCCAGACCCTAACACATCACAGCGGGTCGGTTGGTGCAATTGTACAGTGATAATAAATAAAGATTATAGTAAAGTCATAGGGAGCATGAGAGATAGAAGAGGGATTGAAATAATGGAGTCAGACACATTTCATAGTTGCATGTTCACCTCAGCCTCACTTGGTGGTCCACATGGGGAGAGAAATATTTATTGCTAACCAAGGCTTTTATATCATCTGGGGATGTGCAGGCCCCCTAATTACAGGTGAAGAAATCCATCACAGGAAAGTGTTGTGCTATAGGTAATATAGTAATGGGAGTGGGATGCTGTAGGGGTTCATATGCTGTTGGAAGAGGAGGGAGTAAGGGTGTGCATGTGACAAGATGGGCGGACCCGAGATTCAGCATGGCAGCCTAACTTTGGATGTCACTGAGCAGGTTTGACCTGTTCTCTGGTTCACTGTAGAAATCATTATCAGTAAGGTGTACTGTAAACCCACCTTGCAGGGTCTAAATTGAAGCCTTTAGGGGGAAGTATCCCATTGTCCTTAACAGCAGGGATGGGCCCTATATGTGGTGGGACTAGACAGTCCTCTGACAGCTGATTGCCTTCAGGGAGGTAACTTGACAATTATTTACCATTAATTGTGAGCAGTGTCCTAAGTCTAACATATATTTGGGGGAGATGACTTGGAGAAATCTTTCTGTTTCCCACTATTTTGGATCACTTATTGATTGTTCCCTTTTCCCTGGGTTGGTTAACACCACTTTCTTTCCCCCACCTCCCCTTCTCCCATGTCATGCTCCCCGCCCCAACCATGGGTCCTGTTGCTTTCTCCTCCAGATTGTTTATCTGGCCTATATTATCTAGTTAGAAGTGCAGATATAATATGCACACACACACACACACACACACACATACACACACACAAGCACACATACACACAAAAGAGCAAAACAAAATGACAAAAGAAAACAAAACAACAGCAACAAGAAAAAAAGGGAAAAAAGAGAAAAGCCTGTAAAAAGTTAGAGGTCTCTATGTTGACCTTTAGGAGTGCTTTTCTGTGGAGTCTGATGGGGTGCCACGCTTTGGCCCCCGAGTCTAATTTTGGTACTCTTGGGACTTCCTTGCTCTACTTCCCTTGCTGTTCTGTTGCACAACACCCTTAGTGTTTTGCCTGGGTGTGGTGGGGTCAGATCGGATGCAATTCCCAAACTGTCTCCAGTGTTGTCCCCTATAGGGCTATAGGTCAGTGAGGGATGTCATGACTCATAGTCGGGGCAGCCATAGTGCTTCTTTTTGCATGGGCTGCTCAGAGCAGGCATATTGTCCTCAAAGCTTGGTGGGCCAGGATGTGTGCTCCACTCTCTCTTCCTCCCCCTTCATTTTCTCCCGTGTGCTCTGATCAGACATGTCCCTTTCCCTGAGCTGTAGCTTCAGTGTTGTCCTCTGAAGTAAATTCTTCTGGGGGAAGGGGCAGCTGTCCTCTTAGTTGGGATTGGGGCTGGCCCCTCTGATATTTTTGTTATAAATAGATTTTCTTCCACCAAAATTCCACAGACCTAGAGGAGCATAGGACTGGCTCAGTGTCAGGGAATTGTTGATTATCTTTTCACACTTTCCTTGTGATGTGTTTTTCTCCAAGAGCAGCATGTCAGGTACACCTTTTCGCCCTCATATGACACTAATGTGATGGGGATCTGCCTTAGGCTGGGTTCTCTAGAAAAATAAAACTATAGACACTGACATATGCATAAGAGAGAGCTTTTCATCAAGAGAACATCCCAGCCCAGTCCAACTGAAGCCCATGGGTCCAATGCTACCTAGAGCATCCATGGCTCAGTGTGTTCAAGTCCCCAAACTTCAGTTTTTGGGTGAGCATCAATCCTATCTGTTGTCCAGCTTGATATATGTGTGTGTATCACATACATATATGTGTGTGTATCACATACATATATGTGTGTCTATATAGTCACTCTAATATTATATGTGCACACGAATGCCTTGGTTTAGTTTATTAATTCATCAGTATATGAGGACCTTCAACACTACAGAAAACTACAGGACTCTAAATTCATGCTTTCATCACAGAATGGGTGGAAACAAATTCCCTGTTTCAGGGTTTTAATCTGAATACATTTGTACTTCCTTTTCTGTAAGATAAATGCTATAATTTTGATCATGCTGTATTTCTTTTTTTATTAAATCACTTTATTGGGTCTTGTAGAACTCTTATCATAATCCACACCTCCATCCATTGTGTCAAGCACATTAGTACATTTGTTGGCATACTCATTCTCAAAGCATTTTCTTTCTACTTGAGCCCTTGCTGTCAGCTTCTCATTTTTATTCCCCCCTCCTCATGAACCCTTGATAATTTGTAAAGTATTATTTGTTCATCTCTTACACTGCCCTATGTCTTCCTTCACCCACTTTTCTGTTGTCTATCCCCCTGGGGAGGGAGTTATACGTAGATCATTGTGATAGGTTCCCTCTTTCTCCCCCCACCTTCCCCTTCCACTTCTGATTAACAATTAATAGTTAGGGAGTTAAGTACCAAGAGTTATTTCAGCGTGTTTAAATGTAGCCTACAATGTTTTAGCATTTATTAGCTATTCATGGCATATCGTGAATATTTTATGGATGTGATAATTAAATTATGATTAAAGGAATTTTTATGTCTTTTTGGAAGCCTCTTCCTTAAAAAAAAGTGAACCTGGTAGCTCTAGTTAGAACATACAGTCAATTTTTAATATCACTGGTAAAAGTGGACATTTATGGTTGTCCTTTTTCTGACGTGGGGTGATGTTTTTTCAAGTATGACTTTTTCTTTTTAGGAATGTATATTAGCATATTAACATTTTGAACTATATTTGTTTTATGTTAGATTTGTAGAGTTATTTTTCCTTAGCATGAAAAGTCTTTGACTTTGTTTAGTAAGTTTTGTGTCTATTTAGATTATTAATTCTTTTTTACATTAATTGGTATATATTACAGTGCTCATTTTCTTATATTAAATCAACTCTAGGATAGATTCTACTTAATTATCATGTGTAATTATTTTCATGTGTTTTCTGACTCTATTCCCAATGTTTTCAAGAACTTTTTCATGTAGATCCATTATCAATATTGCTCTACAGTTTTCTTGAAGTATCATTATCTGACCTTGTTTACAGGTTATTACTGGTCTCATAGAAAATATTAATAAGGTTACTCTGACAATTATTGTTATGTTTCACCCAATAACGTGAACTTAGACAAAAAGAATAAAGCGTCTATTCATATTGCGTGAATACTCTCCTGTCTAGCTGCCAGAATCTTCAACTTTAATCTGTCTTACAGTTAGCCTTGAAGTTTCTCATGGAATTGAATTGTGATTCAGTTGATTGTAAACTTTCTGAACATCCTGAAACCCACTCGACTCTCATAGATCACTTGCTCTGGCTGGATCCTCTAGAGTGATAAATGATTTACACCCCTCTTGACGGGACAAATCGTCACTCACACCTGAGACTATGGATGGGACATCCTTGAACCCAAGCCAATAAGCCCACTACTACAGTGTGTGTTGTTTGCCATCAGTCAGCATTACCTAGAAAGCTTGGAATCCAGAATTTAGGTCAAGATGACAAAATGGTTTGATCAGTCATCTCTTTTCTGGATACATCTTGCATTTTTAAGCATCTTCCCTCACCTTGGCTCTTACCATGACCCCTTGCCATTCCATGACTGTAAGCTGCAGTCTTTCCCAAAGGCTTTAAAATCGGACATCTGTAAACACAAGAGCTTAAGAGAGTAGCAAATAAGGATTCCCCTGGCTTGTTTTCTTGTTTAGAATATCTCTATCTTGGCCAAGGTACCTCTAGGATGTGCTATTGGTGTCGCTCTGTCTCTTGTTGTCCACCTGTACAAAAACTTTCTCTAGTTACTACACTATTGTGCATAAATGGGCTACCCAACCATAGGGATTTCTTCACACAATAGATATTGTAAAGAATACCCAGGATGCAAGGGGATTGGAGTAGGTTTTACTTAATGAGAAGCTCAGCCTGAGTTGGAGTGGCAGATATGAGCGTGATTCAGCTTGATCACTTTCACCAGATATGTCAAGGGTTTTGGTCTGAGGTTCCGTTATGGGCTTTTAAAGAACATTCTTCATAAAATATTCCGTTCTTCAGTTAGATTGCTGGTGAAAAGAAGATATTTACCTTCAATGGAGCTTGAGAAATTTGAGGCCTTAAGTACTTCCACTTTGTGGATCCAAAGTTGATCATGATATTTGGGAAATTAGTAAAATTGCTCTGCAAAGATAGAGTGGACCCTTGTTTAATGCAAACCCTCAGCTTTGAGCAGGATTTTGATCCCAGGTGGTGGGGGTGGTCACTATTTAGCGCAAGAAGTACAGGCCAAGAAAGTGATATGCCTTTTTCAACATTGCCTCCTCTTCTGTTTCAGAACAAAGATTTGCCACAGAGAAATACAGTCCAGTCTAGGGAGCTAGAAATCTGGTACTAGTGTCTTGCACATTGAAGCATGACAAGGAAGGACTTCAACTTCTGACTGGGTCGTGAACCAAATCCATTCACCTGACTCCAAGCAGGGTGAGCATCCCTGGGGTTCCTGGGGTCAGCACTGGGCAGAGGAGTTTGAGGGGAAGCAGGAGGGATCTGAGCTTTCTGGGGTCTGAACCCAGGAAACACCAGTGTACAAGAACCCAGGCTGCCCCATTGGTCGGGGTCCGAGCAATTTGCGCATCTCCCGGAATGATAGAATTTGCTGATAATGTAACCATGTATAATTGTATTAGAACTTAAATTGTGAGCACTCCAATTTGCAAAAGGCGGGTGGCATAGTGGTTACAGATTGGACTGCTAACTGCAAGGTCAGCAGTTCAGAATTACAAGTCACCCCTGAGGAGAAAAACAAGGTTTCCAATCTTGGTAAGAGTTATAGTCTCCGAAATCCACAAGGGGCCATTCCACCTCCCTTTAAAGGGTCACTGTAACCAGAATCCACTCTGTGGCACTGAGTTGGGTTTAAGGTTTGCATTGCTGATGACAGTGACAACTCTGTCCATTTGCTGCCTCCCCAGTTTGATTAAGCCTCCATTGAATTCCTTTTGATAATTAGCCAAGAATGTAGATCATCTTACCCTTGCGGAAAATGCCTTACAAAATAGATTGCCTGCACTCCTCTCCATCCATCCCCCTCCAAGGGCCTGCCTAGATGTATCCTTGATGGAGCTCACCTAAGCGAGGACAGCACAGGGGCCATTGTTATGAGTCTGGCCTTGATTGCCTCAGTTTGAAGGCCCTGGACCAATCTTTTAAGTCTTTCTATCTAATAATGTGCATGTCCCAATTATGGTCCCATTCCTGCTGCTGCAGTCCCACCTGTATCTGATGTATTGCTTTGCCACCAATCATGATCTGTGACATGGCCTTTTGTTCTGTGTCCTATTTATCTAGGGTCTCGACTCTGAATCCTCAGTTGCATTTGAACTGCTAATGGCCTCCCTTATCCATATGATGTGTGTGCGTATCTTTTGTTGTCTCTTAAAGTTCAATAAATGCTCTCCTCAAATTATGTTTGACAAAGAAGTCACTTTTCCACCCTAACACACAATTTAGCATCATCAGTGCCTCAAGGTACAGTTCTCTGGGACAGCATCTTGACAGCCGTACCTGCAGGTGAGGTCAGGCCCTGCAACCCCCTGGCTTCTGTCCTAAATGTACAAAAATTACAAAGTTCTCTTAGTTCTGCGGATAAATTCTCTCTCTGCACCTTAGCCTTATACCAGACACACTTAGCTCTATGTGGGTTGGCAAATCTAGTTCCCCAGATAAGAACTCAAATGTACCCCTATTTCACCTCTAACCTCCTGCCCAAAGGCACTTAGCTCTCTTGTTCTGTGGTCTGGGAATGCCACTGCTCTGTCTCAGGCTCTTGGTTCTGCTGCCACCATGTCTCTGTTGCTGCTTCTTCCCTTCATGTCCACTCTTGTGTCACAGCTGCCTGTCTGCTGGATTGAAGAATTTCTGTGAAAGAATCTGGGATCTAAAGGCCCCTACTCCTGGTTCTTTTTTTTTTTTAAAGTCATTTTATTAGGGACTCATACAACTCCTAATACAATCCATACATATATCAATTGTGTAAAGCACATTTTTACATTTGTTGCCCTCATCATTCTCAAAACATTTGCTCTCCACCCAAGCCCCTGGCTTCAGGTCCTCAATTTTTCTTCTCCCTCCTCACTCCCTCCTCCCTCATGAACCCTTGATAATTTATAAATTGTTATTTTGTCATATATTTCTGTGTCCCATTTTTCTGTTGTATGTCCCCCAGGGAGGAGGTCACATGTAGATTCTTGAAATAGGTTCCACTTTTCCAACCCAACCTCACTGTGCCCTTCAAATATCACCACTCACACCACCAGTCCTGAGGGGATTATCTGCCATGGCTTCCCTGCATTTTCAGTTCCCATCTGCACCAGTGTACATCCCCTGGTCTAGTCAGACCTGCAAGTCAGGATTCAGACCATGACAGTTGGAGGGGGGGAGGAAGCACCCAGAAACTTGATCAAAGTTGTAATTTTCATCGTTGCTACATCACACCCTGACTGTTTCATCGCCTCCCCAAGACCCTTCTGTAAGGGAATGTCCAGTGGCCTACAAATGGGCTTTGGGTCTCCACTCCACACTCCCCCGCTGATTCACTATGGTAAGATTTTTTGTTCTGATGATGCCTGATACCTGATCCCTTGATACCTTGTGATTGCACAGGCTGGTATGCTTCTTCCATGTGGGCTTTGTTGCTTCTGAGCTAGATGGCCGCTTTTTTACCTTCAAGCCATTAAGATCCCAGATGCTATATCTTTTGATAGCTGAGCACCATCAACTTTCTTCACCACATTTGCTTATGCACAAATCTGTCTTCAGTGATCATATTATCGAGATGAGCGTGCAATGTAATGACTCTTCTCCATCTATCTTGATTGATAATTTGGCTTGGTAGCGTATTCTTGGGTTTGCATTGTTTTCCTTCAATTTTTTGAAAATGTTACTCCACTCTCTCTTCTTCATAGTTTCTGCTGATAGGTCTGATCATATTCTTATTTGGGAACCTTTATATATGATTGCTTGTTTTCCCCTAGCTGCTCTCATGATTTTCTCCTTTTCCTCAAAGTTGGATAATTTAACTATTATGTGCCTTGATGACTTCTTCTTGGGATCCAGTCTTGCTGGGATTCTTTCAGCTTCCTGAATGGTTGCCTTGTTTTAATTCACTAAGCTGGGGAAGCTTTCCTCCAAGAATTCTCTCACTACTGTTGCAGATGACTTCTTTGTTTTGTCTTCCTCCAGTAAGCCAATAATTCTAATGATGTACCGCTTCATAGCATCAGACTTAGTTCTTAAGTTTTCTTCAGCTTCTCTGATGATCTTATTAGATTTTTGTTCTCGTTTGTTGAAGTCTGCTTGGCTGTCCTCCAAGTCACTGATGCGGGCCTCTGATTCTTCCAGTTGCTTGTCGAGGTCCATGAGTGTGCTACTGGTTTTTGTTATCTCCTCCCTAAGCTCCTGTATTTCTCTTTGATTTATGGTTTTTACCTTTTCTATCATTTCATCATTTTTCTGTATTGTTTCCCTCATATCCCCTGACTCCAAGTAACATTCTGAAAATTTCTTTCTGTGGCAGCTCAATGTCTGCTTCCTCTATGCATGCATTATGTTCAGGACATCTTCTGGCTTTGCCTTTTGTTCCTCTCCTTTTTTTGTTGAGGTTTTTGGGGCTGATGGCTGCTTGTGTTGCGTTGTTTTAGATGAGCCAGGTGCCATTTTCCAGGGAGTCGAAGAGCACTGGCTCTCTCTGGGAGACTTTGAACTGCCTATAGCTTATTTCACTATGGAATTAACCTACCACTTTGTCCTCCTGTGGCTTCCCTCTCGGGGGAGTGACCCAGAAGGGTTGCCTGCTTTGGTGTTGCAGAGGTTGGGCAGAGGCTCCTGCAGTAACTTTTGTTGAGGAGTGTTGGCCGAGCTGCCTTATGCCCCACAGGCACAAAGGCTGGAAGGAGTTCCCCAGTCAGAAGTTGAGCAGAGTATCCCCTGTTGGGGGCCAGCAGGGATTTTTCCAGCCTGCTAACTACACAGGGTGGAGCTCACCTAGCTGCGTGTGGCTCAGGTGTAAATGCCCTAAGCTAAGGGAGTGGTCTGGAGGTTAGCAGTAGAGTGTGAGAGACCAAGAAAGAGGAAAAGAGGAGAAAAAAAAGTTAAAAAGCAAGCCAAATGTGCCCATGAGGGGCGGGGGAGGGGGAATATAGTGAAGAGATGGATAGAAAGCAACAATGTAGCTGAGCCCTTATCCAGGCCAGAGGAGCTGCAAGGGTTTAATCCTTGTTCGGAGGTGGTAGCAGCAAGCTGTGGCTGTGTTGAGAAAAGGCTGCTGCACAGCCCTCCAAGACTGATAGGGTGACAGAGAGGAGATGCAAAGGTCTAGTGCCTGCCCCAAGGCAGGTGGTGGCAAACTGTGGCTGTGTTGAGACCAAGCAGCCCTACAGGCTCCAAATGGTCCTGGCTCTGGCAGAGACAGTGGCGGGGCAAAGGTCAAGCCCCAGCCGGCCTCCACTGAAGTAAACCAAAAGCCCCCAGCCCCTCAAAACCCCATGGGTCTGTGCCTACTTGTCTTTATGATGCTCCTCCTGCATTCCAGCAGTGTTCAGTTATCTCTAAGTAACTCTCCTAGCTTGAATTCTGTGGAGTTCCTCTGGTGTTTGTTACTCCTTCGCCATCTTGCCGCAAGTCCCCCTGGTTCTTCTTTTTTGTTGGTAGTGAGATCCCAATTTCTGTCTCTGAAATAACTCAATTAGTTGTAACATGAATTCCAAAGTAACTAATCTGTAGGTTAGGTTTCAGACAGTTTATTTACATAACCACAAGGCACAACGGTACCAATGTATTGTTGGCCAAGCTGCCCGATTGTCTTATATGACAGCCCCAGTGGGTTTCCAAGACTGTAACTTTATAACGGAGTAAAAAGCCATGTCACTCATGCTTTCGAGGAGAAATTGGTGGTTTCCAATTGCTGACCTTGCAATTAGCAGCCTGACAGTAACCACTATGAGGGACAACTTTTCCTCGTTCACATTGGCAGGCGACAAACCCAGGTAAATAATTTGGAGAAAGTTAAGGGGGCATAGCTAGACTGTGTACTTGTATAGACCACCTGTCTGACTCAGTGATTCTCAACCTTCCTAATGCTGCGACCCTTTAATGCAGTTCCTCATGTTGTGGTGAAGCTCCAACCATAAAACTACTTTTGTTGCTACTTCATGACAGTAAGTTTACTACTGTTATGAATCAGGCAACCCCTGTGAAAGGGTCCTTCAACCCCCAAAAGGGTCTCAACCCATAGGTGGAGAACCACTGATCTAACTGCATTAGGTACTACAAATAATGGTATATTAAAAACATTATCTATATTGGGATTCAAAAGTGCACTCATTATTGGGGGATATATACTTCTTCATTTACATTTATATGTAATTTATATATGTATAGATATAAATTTCAATCTAATAAATGTTTATTATGGAGCCTTGTTTTTGACATGTGTTAAGTGTTGGACTTCTATCCTCAAGGTCAGAGGTACACACCCATTAGCATCCTGTCATGGCTTTAGAATCTTGGAAGCTCTGTACAGCAGTTCTCCTGTGTCCTATCTGCAGCTTATATGTCTAACTCTACTTGATGGTGAGTTTAAAAGTGTTTCTAAAGTTATTTTACAATTTATAGTTCTCCTATAAAATAATCTTTAGTTTATAATAGCTCTTTATATATCCCATGTAAAATGTTTCCAGATGCTTTAATTAACATAATCATCTTAAAGGTTCATTGATTTGTCATTCTCTTTGAGAGTCACACAGTAAGGAATTGGTAGTTTGTATGCTGTGGGGTAGGGATCCAACTCTTTGTTTATTTTTTTATATTTATATTTGATTGCCCAATCTCTATTTGTTATAAAATAATCTTTTATTCACATGTGTGAACATTATGAGTTTTAGATTTTATTGCTCATGGTATAAGCATGTTTCCCATTACTCAATAAGGGCACCGTTAACAGTATTGGGGACTTTGGGTGTTTAGAAGAAGGAAAGAACAGTAACAGCACCTGGACCTATTGGTTATGTGTTACACTGTATTCTCCCATCAGCCTGCCGATGGTGCATCACCAGCAGCTTAGAGGAAGGAGGAAGAGTGCCTTGTATTATTACTTTTGGGATTTCCTCACGAGAGATTGAAATTTGTGAGCATCATTAGAGCTGATCCAGATAAGACAGAGCATCCCAGTTGCCTGTAGTGTCCTAAGGACTAAAGAAAATGGCCAAGGCTCAGGTGCTTCTGATGTGTTTTATCCTTTTCTGTATTTTCTACTGGAATTGTAGGAGCCTGTATAATACTGATTCAGTTCATTGGAAAAGCAGAAATTTGAAATAGTAGAACTTAGAGCTAAACTTTTACTCTGATTTCAACATTTGGCTGGAGAAGATTAGGAATATATTGATCATAGGATTAACAATAAACTATTGACATTGAACATAATATAGCACTGAGGATTCTTTGGATAACATTATCTTCCAGCTCATAATTTATTATTCTATGGCCAGCATATCTTTCAAATTATATGCTATACATGGTTTTTAAGGAGAAATAAAATCACTTCTTTAGGAGAGTTCAGTAGTCCATGGGATTTTTGTTTGAGTAACTTTCTTTAATGCTTATTTCTGAAGGTGATATGTTAAATACTCTCCCACACAGCAGCATTCTCATCAATGCATCTAAAATGGGTCTTGTTGCATTAGTGGTTTAAAAATGAGACAGCATCTCACCTCCTCTAACTAGAGATGCAGGAGAGAGAATTAACTGTCAACATCAGCTCTGATTCATATGAGGCAGAGCTTAGACAGACCTGTACCCTCCAATGGTTTTCCAGTCTGACACCAGTATCTTTGCCACACTCCTCTCCTACTCAGCTTATTCTTTTTTTTTTTTTTTTTTTTGCAGTGGCCATGGACTAATTACAGTCCAGAGTCACAGGTACAAGTTTTACTCAGTAACAGAGTATAATTTGGTATCAGAATTAGTAGGCTACACATTGACTTTCATATTAAAGAACCATGTAGGCACATTTGCTCTTCTTCAGGGAAGGCCTGTTTTCCCTGTCCCCTATCAGACATTTTTCCTTCTAAAGATAGGCTCATTTCTTAGTTCCATCTTTATATGGTCCTCTCAACTACTTTTGGATATCCTCTTCTTGATCTTGCCTGCCTGTCCCACTTTCTTGGCTGAAAAGCCCTTTCTGGACCTGACACCATTGGCTCTGTCACTCTGTCCCTTCTGCCCTGGTCATTGTCTCCATTGGTGCAGCTCTTGACCCATGAATAGTACAGTTCATTTTGCAGGAGCAGCAGTAGACCCATCCCTATGTGGTAGAGGTTCAAGATGGTCCATGATTTGCTCAGCAACATCTCACAAAACTCAAAAGTCATCAAGTAAATAAATCGCTCTTCAAGATGTGGAAGCTGGTGAGTTCCAGATCTATATAAAGGTCAGGAATCAGTCTGTAGGTTTTTCCTCATTGATTTGTTTATAAACGCTGATGAACCAGATCATCAGGTCAGACCACAGTCCACTGCCTCACAAAGAGAAGTTGTTGAATCTCGTCAGCTAATAGGTTGCAGGGGCTGAGGAACCCAAATTGGAAGGTCAGACAGCAAGCTAATGGCTCATAGAGTGGAGGAAGCTCTCAAGTCAGGTCACACAGGCAGCTCATAGTTGCCATTCAAGGAAATGCCACATTAATTTTTTGGAAGCTGCAAATCCCTAATCCATGGGTTCATTCTGAACTGTGTGGCTGCAGGGGCTAATAAACCCAAATCAACAGCTCAGATGACAGGATAATGCCTCACTGTCTCCTCTCAAACCATGCCTGCAGGCAGTTCTCTCTCTCCCTCTTAATATGTTGGCTTCTTGGGCCAACCCAGCATCTTCCCTGCCTAGGCAAGATTAGGAAGGCTCCAGAGATCCACCCAGCAGAATTAGGCTGGGGGCGCCTTGGAGAGCATGTGGTGAAAGATGGCAAGTTCAAGAGGACCTTGCAATTAAAGTTAAGATAATTCACTCCAAAGGTGGCTGAGGAGAATTTGTCCTAAGGTTGTCAAGAGGAGCTTGTCCTAAGGTGGCCTTTAAGAGCTTAGAAAGTTGTTCTGCACTCAGTAAGGGAGATAATGTCTATGAACATTCTGATCTTGGTTCTGACTTATAGCTTCTTGTTCCTGATCCCGAGTTGTACCTTGTTCATTAATAGACCACTTTGATCTATTGAGTGTTGTGTGACCACAGCAACAGATTATCAAACCCAGAAGTGAGACAGAGTGGTGTGGAAGGATTGACTTGTTTTAGAGTTGACAAAAAGTGTTGGAGAGTTGAGGTATGTTTGACCTCCCCCATCTGCACTGTTCCCAGTACTTATTGCCACTGAAGGTACCGAGCCTCTAATAATGGTGATGCTGGTAGAAACCCTAATGCCATTTAATAACAAATAGGTCTTTATCTACCTTGTGTGATTATAAAGCTGAGCTATTTCTAGAACATTCAGATAATGTCACTGGAACTCAAAATTCTAATGTTAAGAGTGGGTGCATTATTTTCAGGCACTGGGGTCCCCAACACTCCAAAAGTGATCCTCAGGAGTGACATTGCAATTGTGAAAATATTAAAAGACAGAGAGCAGACAGCTGGACACAGGGGCTCTCTTCCCATGTCAGGCCTGAGAGAGTGAATATATTTTCCAGTGGGTATATATAATGGAGCTTACAGGTCTTTCCATAAGGCGTTCGTGTCATGCAGTTAGCATGTACATAGTTAATGGGTCATATCATAAGCGGGTAAAATTCTAAACAAGCAAGATGCTGAGTTACCATCTTGACCTAGTGTTAGTTGACTTCAAACCGGCCCTGTGCCCTCCCCAGGTGTTTGCTACATTTATGTTGGGCTGGCTCTAGAACCTGATTGCTCAGATATACAGATAACCTTCAGGCATAGTGAAGTAGCCAGGTACAGAAATGATTCCTCTACTATGGGAGCTCCTTTAAGCCTGCTCCTTAATGTGGAGCTAGCTATTGTGGGGGCACAGTATTTGACCTGGAGAATGTATTTGAAAACATTTATTTCTCAGAACACTGGAGATCTTTCTAAAATTAGGGCTAGTTTTCTCGGCTGATGGTCGTGAATGTAGAAATAAGGTAAAATATTTTGTACCAAGTCCTCAGTTAATGACGCATTATGGAATGAACTACCACAATAGTTTTTATTATTGTTTTCCTTTTTTTACTGTAAGATATATTTTTTTTAAATCTTCAAATGGAAAATACTTCATTAAGTAGACCCCTCTTACTACAGGAACCACTGACATTCAACGATGTGGCTGTAAAGTTCACCCGGAAGGAATTGTAGCTCCTGAACTCTGCTCAGAAAACCCTATATCAGGATGTGATGTTGGAGAACTATCACAACCTGGTTTCCATTGGTGAGGAGAATTCTCAAGTCATTGACCTCGTCACTGGCTTTTCCTGTCTTATATGTTAAAAACTTTGCGGTGTTTGTGGTATTCTCAAAGAGGTAGATTCTCATTGCATTTTCTCATCCTAGGTTAGTGGGTTAGGTCTTCTACCCTTGAAAGAATGCTATTTACTTTGTTCCTTTGAACATTATTTTTCTAGAAATACAAAACTGCAGTCTTTACAAACTTTACGTTAATTTTGGTGTGTCCAAGATTCTGTAATTTCCCTTAAACAGGTTATCTAATTGTCACCCCAGAAGCTTTCTCTCAATTGGAACAAGAGAACTGTGTTTGGTATTAGAAGCAAGCTATAGTGGAATTTTCTCAGATGCATGGTCAAAACACCTTAAGGGGAATTGGCTGGGGTAGTTGATTGAACAGGGAGAAGGCCTCATATCTATGAAAGGTGTCAGAAAATGCATAAAAGTGTGTGCTACTTTGTATGTGAGAGTTCACTTGTCCAAGATGTTGAGGGAAGTACACCTGTAGCTCTTATGAGATTAGATTTCCATTTTCTTGTTTTACACTAAGTGTGTTTGCTTCCATAATTTTCTTTAACATTCTGAAATTTTCCCTTCTTTTATGTTTCCACTTTACTATGAAAATCTGTCTTGCACGCTTCTCTCCAAACAGAGAACTCTGAATTAGTAACTGTCCTCTGAATACAGCACATTCCTCCCCTACTGAGTAAGAATGGATATCCATTTGCAGTATGCAGCACCATCTTGCATCTTGAGCTCCCACCATAAACGGGTCTCCTTTGTGCTTCCTTAGCTTCCCCCCTTGGAGTTTCTCTAAAGATTTGGTGTCCATATTCTCATTTGGTGTCCTGTTCCTTTAAAGTTTTCTTCATGCAGGTGATGTCAGTTCTTTCTGTTTTCTTAGAGAGATGGTCAATTTGCCTTCTCTGTTGGAATTCTTTAACAGACATATTTCCCCATATTTTACTCCTTTTGGTGAAATATATTTATGACTTCTGTTGTTTCCAGGTATCTAAAATCATCTTCCTAGCAAGAAAATTATCAGCTTAAAGTATACTTTAGCACTGTACCTTACATTTTTTTCTACCTGTAAGATTTTTTTAAGTTGTCTGTTCCTCCAATAATTTTTGTAAGTGGAAAGGGCATGTTTTTTTTTTAATTAAGCAATGTCTGCTATATATTTCTTACTATGTAGTGTCCCTTCCTTAGGCCCACCCCTTCTTAACAGGTCCAATACACGAAAGATGACTGTTGCTGCTTCTAAAGAACATTTTTGCAGTATATTCCAATAGGTTTTATTGCTGTTATTCAAACAATGCATAGTACATTCAATATTGCTCTCTTTTCTTTTCTGTCTCTTGAGTAGCCTTTTGGTTTCCATGTGTAAGTTGCCTTTCATGTCATCCCACATCTCATCTGGTCTCTGTCATTAGTCTTCAGTCAGACTTTTATTCCTCATGTTTATTCTTTACATAGTCTCTAAGCTGTGCTCTAGCTACTTTGGCTAGCTTCTACTTGGATTTGAGCAATTTATGATCTGTTCCACAGTTAACCCCTGGGCGTGTTTTGACTTATAAGCTTCTCCACCATTTCTTTCTGTAGATGTGGTTGATTTGATTTTCATTTGTTCCATTCCGGAAAATCCATATGTGTAGTTTCCATTTCTGGTGTTTAATAAGGAATTTGCTATGAATTCATCATTAGTCTCAAAATGTTATCAGTGAACCTGTGTGTCATTTCTGTTACTAAGGTCACATTTTCCAACTACTGCTACTTTCCCCAAATTTTACACTTATCAGTGTGTATGATTGTTTGGTTGATCAATGTCAGGCTGAAAAATTCATGTGAAAATTTCAATATATATTTTTAAATATTTTATTGGGAGCTCTTATAGATATCATAACTTCCCATAGTTCAATTACATGGAGCAGTCCTGTACAATAGCTACCACAGTTTGAAAACTTTTTCTTCTTTAATTCCTTGATATCAGCTCTCCTTTATCCCTTCTCCCCTCAATTTCATTATTGTGGTGGTAAACAGAACCTGGATGAAAGTGTGAGCAGCAGCCTTATATCTGTACTCCTGACCACAGGGCTTGGAAGACCAGTTCTAGTGTTGGAAGAAAACCCCCACAAGTCCCAAAGCTAGAACTGCTAATGAGCAATCTCCAGACAGAGATTTCCCCCCAACTGCCCTCCAGGAAGATGTTAGTATACAGCTGCTACAGGTGCCTGACTTCTTGCTTCTCAGCTGAAAGATGCCTAGCTTTGAAAGCAATCAGGTTCCCTTTGTTGCTGTCACTTAAGGAATCAATTATCTCTTTCTCTTAAATGCCCACTGGATGGGTCCTAAAGGACTGGTGTGTAATTGAAGGGCAGAAATAAAAAGGCTTTGCATTCTTTCACCAATTTATATAATCTCAGGGCATGCAGCTCCCCCGCCTCCCACACAAACACAGGCAGACACCTAGCTACCTAACAAGGTAGGCAGGATCTTTAGCCTCGGGATCCCTGAAATAATTGGATGAGCAACTTAAGACCAGTGCTGAGGGTAGGTGGAGTGGAGTAATTGTCTCCTGAGCGGGGAGAACAATAACAACAACATGTCTGCTCTTGTCGTTAAAGCAGCTGGCAGATAGTAATTAGCCATGCGCTTGTATGAGGTATCATTAAGGTGGCACTACAATGAAAGGATAGTGTGGCGATGATATTTAACTAAGAGTATGTGACTGGGACTCTTCTCCAACTTTGTGAATGCTTCTATGTTTGCTTTAATTGGTGCACAAAACTGAATAACACTTGTACTAACTGGTCTTGCTTGCAGGCATATGAATATTAGCCTACCACTGACAAAATTATACATCAGGGAAGATATTGCAGTGTGCTTTTGGATAATGAATATGATGCCAGTCTTCTTGAATTTGTCGATCTCAGCCTTATAAACCACTTGATTATCTAATTAAAAATAGCCAGTACCAGTCTATTAAAGTTGAATAATGCATACACTATCAATTTTTACCATTCCATTTTGTTTTGACAACTTGCAATTTTTCATGACAATATTGCATGTATGCCATTTTCCATTTACTAGAGGATATTAGCAGCTATTTTTTCTCATTTTCAGTCATGCCATGTCAAGCACTGAAGGTCCCCAAAGCTTTTCCTCCATCTACATCATTATGGTTGACTGTACTTTGAGGATTTAGTACTTGTTCAGTGTTATTTCATTGCCATTAAACCTGAGGGGTTCATGTTCCAGAAGTCGATCACCAGATCTTCCTCCCAGTCCCTATTTCTGGAGAATCCACTAAGACCTGTGCACCATGGGTGGTCCTGCTTGTATTTGAAACACTGGGTGGCAGTGCTTCTGGCATCACAGCAACCTGCACGCCACCACAGGACAGCACTGTAAGAGGAGTGCTGTGAGCTAAAATACAGGCTCCACAAACATAAGGAATGTGTTTCTGTACCATAATCCCTTTCATATATACCTGTAAAAATGGTTTTCTCCCAAGTAGAATATTCGCCATGTTTCGCATTCCCAACTTTATCTAGCACTTAGTTGTCTTTCAGTAAAGATTGATTAAATGAATACATTTAACCTCTACCAAATGGAATTAGCAAGTCATATCACTCCTGTGGTCTATTGGTCTCATGTCTTCCTTCTGTTATGTTTGTTGTATGTATTCATGTACCTCTTTAAGCAAATATCAAACCTGTGTCCATTTATCACTTTCATATCCAACCTGATTTCTATAGTAACTATTTTTACCATTTGAATTGTTTACATGATTGTATTTCGTCCAATGGGCAATAAACATTAAGCATAGTGTTTTATTTATAGTCATAAAAGAGGGTTGTCACTAAAGATCTACTTTATATCAATGTGTATTTTATGGGGTCCATTGAAAACCAAGATATTTAAAAGAGTCAATGTTGTGTTCTTTTATAGAAATCCAGAAAGATGATGATCATTTGCTTGAGCACTTGCAATGTGAAAGATGCATTGACAGAATGGAATGGTGCTACAAATGTAATACATATTCTCAGCATAAAAATAATTTTCCTCCAAAGGAAACTTATGAGATGTTTGGATTACATGAAAAAAATGTAAAATCAGATTTAATCATTCTGGAATTAAATCAGAACAGAAGCAACAAAATACAGAAGATGAGAAAACTTTTCTCCACAGTGAACAAGAGCAATTTAATACTGAAATGAAATTCCCTGAGTGTGAACCACCCAGGTTCATGAAGTCACAGTGCATTCAGCATCAGGAGTCTGATGAAATTGAGAAACTACACACAGGCGATAAATGTGGAACAACCTTCATTGAAGACTCTGTGTTCTATGAACACCAGATTATTGGTATACTAGATAAGACCTACGAATGCAGTCAGTGTGGGCAAATATTCAAGAAAATGTTCAAACTCAATGAACATTATCAAAAAAGTCATGAAGGACAAAAGCTAGGAAAATGCTTGCAATGTGGGAAAAATTTTCACAGTGTATCATACCTCAAGGGACATCAGGAACCTCATGTGGCAGGAATGTCCTATGTATGCAGTGAATGTGGGAAAGGCTTCACTAGGAAGAGTGATCTCACTGCTCATCAGCAAACTCATACTGGAGAGAAACCCCACATATGTGGTGAATATGGAAAAGCCTTTATCAGGAAGACTCTTCTCACTGTTCATCAGCGAACTCATACTGGAGAGAAACCCCATGTATGTGGTGAATATGGCAAAGGCTTTAGCCAGAAGAGTAAATTTACTGTTTATCAGCGAACTCATACTGGTGAGAAATCCTATGTATGTGGTCAATGTGGAAAAACCTTTCTCACGAAGAATGTTCTCACCGTTCATCAGTGAACCCATACTGGAGAGAAACCCCATGTATGTGGTGAATGTGGAAAAGCCTTTATTCGGAAGCATGCTCTCACTGTTCATCAGCGAACTCATACTGGAGAGAAACCCCATGTGTGTAGTCAATGTGGAAAAGCTTTTATCAGAAAGAGTAAAGTTACTGTTCATCAGCGAACTCATACTGGAGAAAACCCCCATGTATGTGGTGAATGTGGAAAAGGCTTTATCCAGAAGACTGCTCTCACTATTAATCAGCAAACTCATAGTGGAGAGAAACCACATAAATGTAGTGAATGTGGCAAAAGCTTCATTCGTAAAGGAAATCTCAAAACTCATATAAAAATTCACAGGAGTAAAACCCTATATATGTGGCAAAGGCTTTATCCAGAAGATTTCTCTCACTGTTCATCAGCTAATTCACACTCGGGAGAAACCCCATGTATGTCATGAATGTGGAAAAGCCTTTATCTGGATGGCTTCTCTTACTGTTCATCAGTGAACTCATACTGGAGAGAAACCCCATATATGTGATGAATGTGGAAAAGCTTTCAGCCAGACACAATGCCTTACAGCACATCAGAGATTTGACAAAAGGAAAAAAGCCCTTTGCATGAATTAAATGTGGAACATCTTATATGTGGACATCAGATCTCGTTAATCATGAGAAATTTTCAACAAGAAAAACTTTCATTGGAGTTAGTGTAACAAAGCTTTCAAAACAAAGGAAGAGGTGCTGGAGTTTGGCCTGGGCCAAGTGTGTGAACGGACAGTTGTGACTTACCATATGGGTACCCGTGTTCTGTGTTGCTGTCCCTCTACTGACATGGCCCACCATCTTGGCGACAGATGACCTTCCAGACTTCCACAGAGTGCATGTTCTTCCTCAGATGCATGAAGGTTCCCTAGACTATACACGGTAGTCCCTGGAGAAGTGCTGACAAGGTGGGGAAACCACAGCTTCTGAGAGGAAAGCCTCACTGCCTTCATTCCCTTGTCTCTGCTGAAACTGAGTTTGTGTCTGGGCTCACACTGAGTTCCCATCACTGTGTAACTTGCACAGTAATACATGGCCGTGACGTCAGGATTCACAGAGCTCAGTTTTAAATTAACCTGGTTCTGGGATGTATCCCTGGTGATGCTGACTCAGTACTGGAGAGCTAGATTATAGTTTGTGCCCCCCATTCTCCCATATTATCCCAATCCACTCCAGATCCTTTCCTGGAGCCCGGTGGACCCAGGTCACATGATAGCTGGTTAAAGACAATCTAGAGACCGCACAAGTGAGAGATAGGGTCTGTGAGGGCCTCACTAGTCCAGGGCCTGACTCTTGTACCTGC
Organism: Tenrec ecaudatus; assembly: GCF_050624435.1. Lineage (NCBI taxonomy): Eukaryota > Metazoa > Chordata > Mammalia > Afrosoricida > Tenrecidae > Tenrec > Tenrec ecaudatus. Next base: position 101,949 of record NW_027459150.1, on the reverse strand, counting down.
ACCTGGGCCTATACAGCTGGGGATAGAGAGAAACCCAGTGAGTCATGTGCCCCGATTCTTCACTCCCAGACTTCATGTCTGACTCCCTGAACCACTCACCACCCTGAGTTGCCAGAAAGAAGAAAACCCACACATGCTTCATGTTCATGTGGATAAGATTCGTGACACCCAGAAAATGCTCTCCAGGTGAGAAGGATTATGAATTTAAGTCCTTGCATGTTGTGGTTTTATTTGGGTTCTTGTCAGGCATTTGCGTGTGGGAGGTGCATGGTATGTAAAGGTGGAAAGGGCTGAATGGGGCCCCTGCCTCTGGGACTCACACTAGAAAAGTGATGCTGGTGGAGTCCTTGAGAGAACACAGCCCTCTCTTTGAGGTCTTCACTCTACCAATCATGCGGACATCTGTGCAGATTTTAAGTTTAATGTAGCTTTACATCTATTACCATCAGAAGTACACAGATGATCTGGTGAAATTAAAGACAATCTCTATGCTTACCATGCAATGGAATCAAGACTAGGCCTACCTGAATCTTTTCATTCCTTTGACCACGTAGGGAAACAAGTATATGTCTCCCTAAAACTCCTTTCCCCTATAACATTTCAGAATATTTGGGAAAGGATAAAATATACTGCGTTATAGTCCATGTTTAATATTGGAAAAAAAGTGTTTCCTACCAACAAGGTTATTTGTGGGGAAACAGGAACCCACAGAAGTCTTAAGAAGGTCATATTTCTTCCCATGGATTAGTACCCTCTGTGGGTGATGGGTATTCTGAGCCCCCTGCTGACAGCAACCCATCACATACAGGAGAGGTGTTTCCTGGGCTTACACAGTCTTCCAACTTCTGTGGGGCACACAGTAACATTTTCTCTGGTCATAAGCATTCAGATTGTTGGTCAGGAGTGTTACCTGGAGTTGTCTCTGCAGATTTCCAAACACGGGCACTGGAGCTACCATAGTGGTCAGCACAGCAGCTCTAACTGCAGTCTGTATCCAGGCTCCTGTGGGGCCTAAGCACCCCTGCAAGTCAACTTTCTCCCTGAGGTTATTTTTACCTCTGGTCCCTCAGTGGGAAAAGCTTTAGAGGTAGAGAGTGCTACAAGTTGCAAACACTGTGAGCTGGATACAGTGAAAGGAAGTATGATCTACAGACATAGCTCTTTATACAGATTTTGATATTGAGATGTACGCCACAAAAAATACTGGTAAAGAAAATCTGGCTCAAAGACAAAGATATTCTACAGGATTTAGGCTGCCTTCTTTACAGAGGAACGGGGAAGTATTTAAATCAGGCTTCTATTCAAAATAATTGAAACTGGAACGTTTTAGTTAATTATTTGATGTTAAGGGGAAAGTTTCTAGTCAGAATTATTTTGGGGGTGGTTTTCTGTTATGTTTGATGGGAAATTTTGCAGATGTTTTTAATTGTTGAAAACAATACTCTAATGCCACTGAACTACACCTGAGAAGAATGTTGCAAATAGTATTTTGTTGCATGTTTCATGAGAAAAATATGTTCCAATACATGACAGAAAGTTTTGCACACATAGCTGCAAACGGACAGAAATTCTTGCCAGTACAATATTTCAAAAACTTTAAAATATTGAACAGGAAAGGGATTGTGATATAAACCAATAACTGAATTTACAATAAAAAATTTCATAATGAAATAGTCTATGTTTATTATTTTATTTGATTATTTGTTTTTTGCCCAAACCATCTTATAGTTAGCTGTGGTCGTCATATAATCATTTGTCAATTTCACAGGATTAAGAGTGAAGGGGTGGAGTCTAGCCAGTTAATCAGATCATAGCCAATGTGGCCTCTGTGTTGGAGTGGCCTCCTGAGGATTCTGGGAACTCCTTCATTCCTCCTTGAATGTAGGAGTCTGTCTCTCTCTGTCTCTTTCTGTTGACTTCCTGGGAGACATTGCAGCTGACAAGACATGTGGAACTATGTGAGTGCTCTCAGCTGGAGAAATCACGTGGACCCATGCGAGCGCTGAGATGCTTACAATGCCACCAGATCCAGAAGACTTCCCACCCACTGGCCTGTGCTCTTGCTGCATTTGGCATCATTGCATGTGTTTTGTGAGTCTGAAGAAGACTTTAAAAATACGTATCGGACATATGGTCTAAGATTGGACTTAAGGAATTGATCTGGACTGGGCTGGGATGTTTTCTTGATATTTGAGTTCTCTTGTACATAAAGCTATTTCTCAAGGACGTGAGTGTCTATGAATTTGTTTCTCTAGTCTACCCATAGTAACATAGATATCATATCATCCCACTGTTCCATCACATCAAGCAGGAGGAAAACATCTTTCTTGAACTTTTTAATATCGGCTCCCTTTTACCCCACCCATTGCCCCACTGTATCTCCAAGAAATCCTTGTTTGTCTTGCTGCCTCTATACATTTATCAATTCTGGGTTCGTATACTGTTAAACAGAAAGACACATAACAAAACTCAAGAGAATTACCCCCAATTGCAAAATACATCTGAGGTGAACCCAAAAGGAATTGCAAGTTGAGGAAGAAGGCAGTCCAAGTGTACTCTTCTGTCCTTCCCTGGAGTCCAGGACTGAACCAGTTGTGTTTAGGATCAATTATGTCAGTCTGGCTCCTGGGATGTGGTGACCTTGCTGGATCACTGCCTTTCCAGGGGCTTCTGTGTTCAAACATACTCTTTAGGTCTGGTGTCCTACAGCCTGCCCCTTCTACCTTTGGTTGAACACATGCTAACATTCCCCAAACTGATTGTTAAATATATTACAAGGAATACAAACGACGACGACAAAACTAACTCCCTGCCTTCCAGTAGATTCTCCCTCATAGCACAGCCCTATTTTGTCATCTTTGCTGGTGAGGAGGGAACACTGTTCTTTTAGCAGCTCAAACGAAGGATGCTTACAAAACAACATCCCTGCACTGGCCGCAAAGTGAGACTGCTGGCTGGGGGTAGTGAGACCCGTTACTGATGAGCCAGCTCCATCTCTTCTCTGTGTGTGCAAAGTACTGTTGCATGCAGTATTTGTTGGTAAACTGTGCTTTTGCTGGGGACCGCAGACAATGGTTTAACAGATTCATGCTGTTAAGTTGACCTTACATTACAATAGAGGGGGATACTATTGGAAGGAAGAATAAGGCTATTTTTGTACATCTACCTTTAAATTGAAGCAAAGCAAGTGAAAAAATATATTTAAAAGGAAAGCTAAGTGTTGGATCGGCCCTGTGAACAGCTCACTGCTGTGGGATTGCCAAATTTGCAGGTAGGTAGCTGGGTTGGGGCCTGGGATATAATACCAGGTGTCCTTTAAATTGGTTTATCCACAGAGAGCACAGCTGTGCTCTCAATCATGCCGTCGGAGTTCACAGCACCTTCCTGTGCTTTGCTTCCCTTGCAGGTGCTGTGGCAACTCCCGGCCGAACTGTTGGTACTTCAGGATCATCCCACAGAAGCCTGCAGAGACAACTGGAGGCTTGATGGTGAACCACAAGGTCTGCAGAGGGAGGAGAGCTCCCACTGGTGATAATCCCTAGCTATGCCCAGCTCCTTCCTGCAGATGATTAGATCAGGCCACGTGGAGAGAGTCTCAGCACTGGGGAAACAGGAGTGCTTGGAATCTGCCAGGTGCAGGGCTAGGTGTCGGTGGAGGTGTTTCTATATTGCTTTGAGAAAGGAATCACAAAATGCCTCACCGTGCTAGTAGAAATAGGACCTGGTATTTCCAGCTTTCCGGCACTTGTCCTGCACAGGCCAGGTACCTTTCAGAACTGGTGCCCAGACTGTAGCCTGATCCACTTCTGAATGTACACTCCTCCCTGGGCCATTCATTGTAATAGAAAATTGACACCCCAGGACCACGCATAAACAGCAGATAATTCTGAGCTGTTTAGGAAACCACTGTTATAAGCACAATAAAAGTGCACTCTTCTAAAAATAATTCACAGGGTACATAAGGGACTGTAGTGGATTGGTTATACTCCTCCCTTGCCCCAAACCACAATAACCTCTGGAAATACAGACTGGTATCTCTCATGAATATAGATGCCCAAATCCTCAACAAAGCCCTGGTCAATAGAATCCAACAGCATATAAATTTATTTTAAAAGACCAATATTCTCAGGTCAATGAATCAGGACAGAAAACCCAACAATAAAAACATCCACATACAATTGATTTTTACATTGGCCCAAAAGACATTAAATGGGAAGCAGGTGCCCTCCTCAATAAATGGTGCTGGAAAATCTGGATAACCACCTGCAGAAGAATGAAATGAAATATCTCATTCTATGTACTAAAATAACTCCAGGTGGATTAAACACCTACATGTAAAATCCAGAGCTAGCAGGATCATTAGTCCAGGGAATACATGGGTTGGCAGAATTAACAAAAGAAACATACTCCATAGAAGGTAACATAGATGAATGGGACCTATGAAAAAGAAAACACTTGTGTAAATCAATAGAGTTTATTTAATAAAAGAGTAAAAAGAGAGCCCACAGACTGTAAAAGGATATTTAGTAATGACACATCATATAAAAGACTAATGATTAAGATCCACAGAATTTTACAAGGTTATAGCAAGAAAAAAACTTTTGATAAGATGGGCTAAAGACCTGAACAAACAATTCATACAAGATGATAGATAAATGGCTAATAAACACATGTGGAAATGTTCTAGGTCTGTAGTCATTCAGGAATTGGAAATCAAAACAACAATGTGATACCAACTAAAGCCCAGTAATGTATCCCAATTTAAAAACAAAACATAACAGAACAATAAAGGGTGGACAGGGTCTGGTGGGATAAGGACTTTTGTACAACTGCTAGTAGTCATGTAAATATGTACAGCCACTATAGAAGGAGATATGGCGATACCTAAAACATATGGAAATTGAACTACCATCTGACTCACCAATACCATTACTGGGCATATACCCCAAAGAAATAAGAAAGAGATGACGAACAGACATGTGTTCCCCCATGATCATTGCAGCACAGTTCACAATAGCACGAAGCTGGAAACAGCCTAAATTCCCATCAAGAGAAAAGTGGATACATTAAAAAAACAAAAAAAACAACTGATGTAAACACACAAATAATATGAATCCCTAAAAAGCAGCATTGAAACACTTCAAGTCGTGGAAGGATCTGGAAGACATGCTTAGTGAAGTTAGTCAAGCACAAAAGGACAAATGCTATTTAAGTTCACTCCACTTGGAAAAAGTCGCAGAAAGGGCACAAGCTCAAGTTTGCACGTCATCAGGCCCTCTGGCTAGGAGCTAGATCGCCTGGGAAAGAGCTGGACCAGTGCCATGAACCACAAATCCTCTGGTCAAGGTAAGTATAGTGGAGGTCATTTGGCCAGAGGACACTTCCTGATCTCCTGATAGCTGGGATCCATTGGTGGGGGAAAGGGGGCAGGATGCTGAGTAGTAGCAATATGGATCTGGGGTGAGGTCCCCTGGAGAGGGTGGTGGCCCTCTCAAAGGGGTGAGGCTTAGTGATGGTAGGGCGTGGGCAGGACTGAAGAGGGGAGATGGAACAGTCAATTTTGGGTGAACGTAAGTGCGTGTCTGCTCGGGTGTGGGAAAGGAGAGCTGACAGCCAAGTGGAGTAAGGAGAGACTGCAGGTGCTCTTCGGATCAACAGGTAGGGAGGGTATTTCATGACTTGCACTCGGAGAGCAGAGCTGACTTAGGACTCTGGGGTTACCTGCGAAGCCAGGTCAGATGTCACAGAACAGTGGGAAACTGAATCCTGACTCTCAGAGTACAAGTCATGCTGCAGAGCTGCTTCTGTGGGATCCCCAAATGGGAACTCCACTGGGGGAACTGGATTCTACCCCAGACTCACTGTAACCTGAGGAATTAAGCTGGAAAACACATGGTGTCTGGGGTTGAAGAAAATAGCTGTACCAAGAGCTGTCTACTATTGGTTGTCTAACAAACAAGTCTTGGTACAGCAAGTGTGCTGTGTTAAGACGTATTATCCTGGCAACTGTGTGGCTGTTCTGTTGCAGTCTGCTTATACTCATCTACATTAGGCTGTTTCTCACAGGTGTGCCGCCATTGGAGCTCACCATCTTGAAGCAGTGTTATTTGTTTGGTTATTTTTCAGAAAATGAAACCTAGGGATGTTGTGCCCACAGGGAAAGAAAGCATAACAAGGTTTTAGGGTGCTTGTAGGGTGGAGGAGAAAAAAGGGAGATGATTTCAAGAAGTCTAGGAAGGAACCCTATCATTTGGAAAACATGTATGAGTATGCAAGAAATTGCACAATTCGTTTGGACAGAATTGAACTATGGAACAATATGACCTATACAGTGGTTGCCAAGTTAAATAATTTTAATTTTATCAAATAAAAGGTAATAAAGTAATAGATCAAGGAATGGGTTTGGGGCTTGCACTAAATCCTATCCCCAATTTAAGGACTATCAGTTCGAGCCCACAGGACGATGGCAACGTAGTGACACATGCCAGGGGGACTCTGCAGAATCCAGCCCAGGAGAGTTGCTTAGAGGGAAATTCAACGCTGCTGGATCTCAGGAGGTGCATCATAAAGATAAGTAGGCGCATATCCACTGGGTTTTGAAGGGCTGTGGGTTTTGGCTTACATCACTGGAAGCCGCCGGGGGCTTGACCTTAGCCCAGCCACTGTAACTGCTGGAGCCCGGACCATTTGGAGCCCAGCCAATGTATCTGCGGGAGCCGGGGCCATTTGGAGCCTGTAGCAGGGCTTGGTCTAAACACAGCCACAGTTTTCCCCTGCCTGCCTCAGGGCAGGGACAGGACCCTGGCAGCTCCACCAGCAGGGATCAGGGTTCAGCTACATTGTTGCTTCTGTTTATATCTCTGCTCTCTATTCCAACACAGCCGTGGAGGGCTGCACAGGAGCTTTTTCATGTCATGGCCACAGCTTGTGGTCTGAGCAGGGACTAAACCCAACACCCCACAGCCCAACAGGCAGGGATCAGGGTTCAGCTACACTGCTGCATCTGTTAACATCTCTGCTCTGTGTCCCCCCACTTCTTTGGGGGCTGCTCAGCAGCTTTCTTGTGACTCTTGGGGCTCAGCTGTGGATAGCAGCTGGGGCTTGGGGCAGGGAGTAAGCCCTTGTAGCTCCACAGGCAGGGAGTGGGACTCAGCTACATAGTTGCTTTTGCTTCCCTCACTTCCCTATACCCCTGCAGAGTCTAGTCTAACATTTTAATTTTTCTCCCCCTGCTCTTTATTCCTACCCTGCTCTCTCATGCTCCATTGCAGACATATGGGGCACTCCCATTGCCCTAGGGCATTTGCGCCTTGGCCACACCCAGCTAGGTGAGCTCCACCCTGCTTAGATAGCCAAAGGCTAGGGAAAGGCCTGCTTGCTCTCTAGGGGATACTCCTCAGACTTCTCACCAGGGAGTTCCTGCCTGAGTACCTGGGGACATAAGGCAGCTCAGCCAACACTTTTCAACATTCAAACCAATAACAGGAACATCAGCCCAGCCTGTGCAACACTGGGGCAGGCAGCCGACCTGCCATCTGGGGTACTCCCCTGATAGGGAAGCCACAGGAAGATAAAGTGGTAGGTTAATACCATAGCAAAATCAGCTGTAGGCAGTTCGAAGAAGCATTCCTGTAAGTCTTCCAGAGAGAGACTAGAAAATGGCACCTGGTCCCTCTAAAATAACTCAACGCAAAAAGCCATCACCCCTAACGACTTCAACGAAAAAAACAGGAGAAAAAAAGACAAAGGCAGAAGATGACCTGAACATAACAACATACATAGAAGAAGCAGACATTGAGATGCCACTCAAAGAAACTCAGAATGCTGCTTGGAGCCATGCAGGATATGAGGGAAACAATACAGAAAAAGGATGAAACGATACAGGAGCTTAGCGAGGAGATAATGAAAAACAATAGCACAATCATGTTCCTTGAAAATTGATTGGAGGAATCAGAGAACCCTATCATGTCTTGGAGGACAGCCAAGCAGACTTTAATAAACGTGAACAAAAATCTAACAAGAGCATCAGAGAAGCTGAAGAAAACCTAAGAGCTATGTCTGATGCTATGAAGCAGAACATTAGAATTATTGGCCTACCGGAGGAAGACACAACAAAGAATCATCTGCTACAATAGCGAGAGAATTCTTGGAGGAAAACTTGCCCAGCCTAATGAATGAAAACCAGGCAACCATCCAGGAGGCTGAAAGAACACCAGCATGACAGGACCCCAAGATGAAATCACCAAGGCACATAATAGTTAAACTATCCAACTTTGAGGAAAAGGAGAAAATCATGACAGCAGCCAGGGAAAAACAAGCAGTCACATATAAAGGTTCCCACATAAGGATATGCTCAGACCTATCAGCAGAAACTATGAAAAAAAGGAGAGAGTGGAGTAACATTACTCCAAAAATTGAAGGAAAACAACGCAAATCCAAGAATATCTACCCAGCCAAATTATCGATCAAGATCGATGGAGAAGTAAAAGTCTTCCCAGACAAGGAAAAACTCAAAAATTACATTACAACAAACCCAGCCTTACAAAAGATCCTCGCCGACTCAGTATGGGCAGATGAACAACACTCACCAAGCACAAATAAGAGACCAATACATAGAACAACTTCACCCAGAGCACAACAAGGAGAAAAGAGACCCCAAGATAGCATTGGTTTAAGGATGGAAAGAAGTCAAGAATGATACACACAAAAAACACACACTAATGAGAAAGGAAAGTAGGAAAACTCCCAACACAAAAGGTATAAAATGGCATCACAGAGTCCACAGATGGAGATAATAACCCTGAAATCAGTGGCCTGAACTCAGGCATTAAAAGACTGAGACTAGCAGAATGGCTTAGAAAACACAACCCATCCATTTGCTGCCTACAGGAGACACATCTCAAGGCTACAGACAAAAATAGGCTGAGAATCAAAGGCTGGAGAAGGACCTACCAAGTACACAGCAATACAAAAAAAGCAGGGGTTGCAATCCTAATCTCGGAATAAATTGACCTCAAAGTACAAACCATAAAAAGAGATAAGGAAGGATACTATCTAATGCTCAAGGGAATCATAGACAATGAACCACTAAGCATTGTAAACATATATTCCCTGAATGAGAGACCAGCTGAATATGTCAACCAAACACTCCAAAAGATTAAGAAAAAATCACAGACCCGACAATTATAGTAGGTGACTTCAACACACCACTCTGAGAAAGATAGATCACAGGGAAAGAAACTCAACTATGATGCACATACCGGCTTGGGAGGAACTGGAGGAAATCATGCTAAGTGAAGTAAGTCAGGTACAAAAGGAAAAGTAAAACATGATCCTGCTGAGGCAAATATTAAAAAAAATGCTAATGTGGCATAGGGGAAAAAGTTACTATATACTAACATTTTTGGGTTGAAGACTGTGTAGTATGGCAGAGACCAGATCAAAACCAGGGATGCACATAGTAGACAACTGGGGAGGAGGTGGGGAAAGAAAAATAAAAGGATGAATATAAGGAAGAAAAGGTGAGCTGGGGCATGGGGCACTAACCCACCCAAGGGGAGGGTATTGTTTATATCTCCACAGGGAAAGTGGGACCAGACTTCCACCCAGTGCCGCGAGGTGTGAATGCAGCATTCCGGAGTGGAGTAGGGAACCAGTGAAGAGGTCTGGGAGGCTGGCCCCAACACCAAAAATTAAGTGGATTCCTGCCCCTCCCCCAAGAAGAATTTGTTTCAAAGGACGACATTGATTCTACAGCTCGGGCAGAAGGATATATCGGATCAGAGCACACGGGCGCAGATGAAGGGGAGGAGGAGAGAGTGGAGCACAGACTTGCCCACCAGGCCGTGAGGATGATGTTCCTGATTAGAGCAGCCAGTCCACAGAGAGGACAACATGGCCCCCACTATAAGACATGATACCCCTCAGTGACCAATGGCGCTACCGGAGAAAGCATCAGAGACACAGTGTGCGGATTGCACCTGACCTGATCCGACCACACTGAGGCAAATCACTGGGAGAGTTCAGCGGAACAGCAAGGGAATGGAGTGGCAAGGTCCCCAGGGAATGCTGAAAGTGGATTTGGGGCCAGGGCGTGGTGCCCATATAGACTGGACTGGAAAACACTCCTAAAGGCCAACAAACGAACCTTGAACTAACTACAAGCTTTTCTATCTTGATGTGTTTTGTTTTGTTCTTTGTCAGTGGTTTTTTTGTTGTTTTGTTGTCTGGCTGTATACTGTTGCTTTGTTTTCCTCTGTCTTATTTTTGTGCATGTTATTATCTCCACAGGTTTGTCTACATGAGACAGGCTGGATGAACTATCTGGAGGAAAAACAAAGGGACCGACAGTTCTGGGGGTACCTGGGATAGGGGGAGATTGGCCGTAAAGAAGTGGTGTTAACAAACCCAGGGACAAGGGAGCAACATGGGATTCAAATTGGTGGCGAGGTGGGGAGTGGCTGGCCTGGTAGGGAATGATAAGGGCAAGGTTACTTAAAGAAGAGGTATAGCTGTAAGCCAGGTGGGGATGGAGCATGATAGTGGGGCAGGAGGAAAGTCAAGGGAAATAGAGGAAAGAACTAGGAGGCAAAGTGCATTTGTAGAGGTCTAGACAAAGACATGTACATGCAAATATATATATGAGGATGGGGAAATAGATCTATGTGTCTATATTTATAGGTTTAGTATTAAGGTGGCAGAAGGACCTTGGGCCTCTACTGAAGCACTCCCTCAATACATGAATAGTTTCTTCTATTAAATTGTCATTCTATGATCCTCACCCTCCCGACACAATTGCTGAAGCCAAAGCATTTGAACAAGTAAATATGAAGAAAGTTGATGGTGCCCGGCTATCAAAAGAGATAGCGTCTGGGGTCTTAAAGCCTTGAAAGTGCACAAGTGGCCATCTAGCTCAGAAGCAACAAAGCCCACATGGAAGAGCACATCAGCTTGTGTGATCACGTGGTCCCGAAGGGATCAGTTTTCAGGTATCAAAGAGCAAAAAATCATATCATTGGCTGCACAGCTCCATGATACGATTGTCGAGGACAAACGGGTGCATAAGCAAACGTGGCGAAGGAATCTGATGATGCCCGGCTATCAAAAGAGATAGTGTCTGGGGTCTTAAAGCCTTGAAGGTGAGCAAGCGGCCATCTAGCTCAGAAGCAATAAAGCCCACACGGAAGAAGCACACCAGCTTGTGTGATCACGAGGTGCCAAAGGTATCAGGAATAAGGCATCATCATAAAAAAAACCCAAAAACTTAACATCGTGAATGAAGGAGGAAGTGTAGAGTGGAGACCCAAAGCCCATTTGTCGGCCACTGGAGATCCCCTCACAGAGGAGTCTAGGGGAGGAGATGAGTCAGTCAGGGTGCGATGTAGCACCAATGAAGTATACAACTTTCCTCCAGTTCCTAAATGCTTCCTCCACCCCACCCCCCAACTATCATGATCTGAAATCTACCTTGATAGAGCAGAGGTTGTACACTGGTGCATATAGGAGCTGGAGGCACAGGGAATCCAGGGTGGATGATACCTTCAGGACCAGGAGTGTGAGGTGCGATACTGGGAGGGTAGAGGGTGAGTGGGCTGGAAAGGGGAAACCGATTACAAGGATCTACATGTGACCTCCTCCCTGAGGGACAACAGAAAAGGGGTGAAGGGAGACGCTGGATAGGGCAAGATATGACAAAATAATAATTTAAAAATTATTAAGGGCTCATGAGGTAGGGGTAGCAGGGAGGGAGGGGAAAAAAGAGGATCTGATGCAAAGGGCTTAAATGGAGAGCAAATGCTTTGAAAATGATGAGGACAAAGAATGTACAGATGTGCTTTATACAATTGATGTATGTATACGTATGAATTGTGATAAGAGTTGTATGAGTAATAAAATGTTAAAAAAAGAAAGTAATCTAAGAAGTTGTCCTAAATATAGAAGAGCACGGAAATAATATTTGTGAAAGCCTTATTAATTCCCTGTAGTGTGAAGATGCCTTAATACTGCATGCCATAAGGTAGTCTGACTTGAAAAACGTACTGATGAAGATCAGAGACTGGTGCCTTAACTACAGAATACAGCTCGATGAAAGAAAACCAAAATCCTCACTATAGGACCAATACAAATTACCATGAAAAATGGAGATATCATTGAAGTTGTCAAGGATTTCATTTCACTTGGACCTCAATCAATATACACAGAAGCCATAGACAAGTGATGTGTTTCCCTGGGCATATTTGTTTCCCAGGACCTCTTTAAACATTTAAAAAGCAGTGTCTATTTGAGAACTAATATTTACCAGATCCAAGCTATTTTATTTTTAATTGTCTCATATGCCACTGAAAGTTGAAAAATGAATGAGGCTGTTTAAAAGTAAAATGATGCATTTTAATTATAGTGCTAGTGAAGAACTTGATAGTTTGATGCACTGTCAATTGTAGCTTAGAAGTTGTACAATTATAATGCTTGTCATAAATGGATACTATGAAAATTTCATTTTAAGTATATTAGAAATTTGTTGAGAGATCTGTCCATTAAAGGACATCATGCTTGATAAAGCAAAATATCATTGAAAAAAGGATGAACTTCAACAACATAGAACATCACAGTAACTGCAACTAAGCTCAAACTTGACAACTGTGAGAAGGAAGCAGGACCCATATGTGTTTCATTCTTTTTTTTCTCTAACATTTCTATGAGAGTGACATGATTTAATTTGACTTAAACAGCAAAATGCAATGCCAATGACAAACATTTTGCTTGATGCATAGTTAATTAAATTTTTCCCTTTACATATTGGCACCTGATAAGGATACCATTTAATACCACTTTTATTTAATAATATGCTGCAAGTCTTTATGGCAGTTATTGATCAACAAGTGTCTAATAAAAGCTGACAATGGTAGCAAAGATGTAAAACTGTAATTGGAGATGGTATCACTCTAAACATGGACAATCCAAGGCCCTACAAGAAAATCATTGCATCCAAATGAAATGTTCAGCAATTTCACAGGCCATAGGTCAATATAGAAAAGTCCATTTGGATTCCGTGTACCAACAGAGAACGCTCTGGAAAGGAATTCAAGAAAATAATACCATTTACAAGAGCCACCTATAAGATAAAATGGAAAAAACCTGGGCAGAAAAACAAACATCTGTACAAAGAAAACCTTAAAAACAGTACTACAGGATACCATAAGACATAAAGTGAAAAATTAGCCATACTCTTTAATAGGGAATTTTACTTTGTGAAAATATCAAACACACCACAAGTGATCTATAATTATAATGCAATTCTGATTCAGATCCCAGCATCTTTCTGAAAAGTTGAAAAAGAAAGGGAAGAGATTCTATACCTAGAAGCTCTGATGGTGTAGTGGATTATACAATGGGCTACTAGCTGCATGGTCCTCAGTTAAAAACTGCCAGCTACTCTTTCGGAGTAAGATGATCCTGAAAAGTTTTATGATCTCAGAAATCCAAAACGGCCAGTTAGCCCTTGTCCAATAGTAGTGGTTCTCAGCCTTTCAAATGCCATGACCCTTTCATACAGTTCCTCATGTTATGTTGTGGAGAACCCACACCATAAAATTATTTTCTTTGCTACTTCATGAATGTAATTTTGCTACTGTTAAGAATTGTAATATAAATATCTGATATGCAGGATGCATTTTCTTTGTTACAAATTGAACATAATGAAAGCATGGTGATTAATCACAAAAACAATATGTAATTATGTATTGTGAAATATTTATTTTTGATTACAAATAAATGAAATTTTGTCTTGAAGCATGGTGTAGCATGGTTAACAGTCTTTAATATAATGATAATAAACTGCATTGCTACATTTTGCGACTGTATGCATAAAAAGCCAGCGTGCGTGCAAATGCTGAGAAACCTTCCTTCTCACCAGATCAGAAGTTCTCAGTCTTTGCAAGAGCACAACGAAGTCTACTTTGGTATTTAGACTTGATAACCAAAAAGCTGGAAAGCCCTGTTTCACAGATATGTTGTTGGAAATGGAAGAAGATGGTCTCAGATAGGTATATGACTGCCAACACTTGATCCAGAATTTTGTAACTGGCATTGTAGCGAAATCAGTTTGTGCTGACTCACTGTTAATGAGTTCAATGAACACTTCTTGAACTGTCTCCGGAGCATCTTCATCTTTGACTGTGAATGGGTGTCTAGCAAGTGCAAATGGAATGTCAGGTAGATTTGGAAAGTACAATGAAATTTTATCTGCAAGCATGTGCAAGTGTTCTTTCATAGGAATGACCATCGTCATTCTTTTGTATGGTTCAATGTCATGTTCCTCAAAAAAAGCAGATACAACATATAAATTTTATTTTCATCCTTTTTTTTGTGCCAAAGCTAAAGTTTCATTTGGAATGATCAGATCTTTTCAGAAAATCAAGTCATGTTGCATTTGTTCCTCACAGTGATCAATTTAACTCATTCAAGATGGAAAATGTGTCAACCAAGTAAGCTATTTTCTGTAGTTTACTTTGATCGCTGAAAAGTGCTTTGAACTGCGTTGTTGCCTTCTGATTTTAAAATGCTTTGAGTTCATCACAAAGCTCAAAAACACGTTTTAAAACGTTTACTCTTAACAACCATCTTACTTCCGTGTTAAATAGCAGAGCATTATTGTGCTCATCCATCTCGTTCTGCAGTTGCAGTCAACTGTTTAAAGTGCTCGCCTTTACAAAATTGACAGAACTTATGACACTATTCATTATTTCTTGTAACTCTTGTGGAAGCATCTCATTGCTAATATTTGCCGATGAATCATACAGTGAAGTCCGTTGACTTTTAGTGACTCATTCAGTACCAAACGTTGAAATGCAGGTAGGCATCCTAGCATAGCTGGAGCACCATCTGAGTAAACTCCATAAACTTTTCCCAAGAGATCTTATGCTCTTTCAGAAATGAACCTACTGTGTCAAATACATCATCTGCAGTAGTTGTTGTTTCAAGAGGTTTGCAAAAAAGAAACTCTTCTTTAAAGTTGCCATCATTAATATACCTCAGGTAAACCAGTAACTGGGACCAGGTTGCAATGTCTGTAGATTCATCAAACTGGATGCTAAATATTGGAAGTGACTGGATGCTAAATATTGGAAGTGGAGCAGATTTAATTTCCGGGATGACCTGATAAAGGATATCAGCAAACTTGTCACCTATTCTTCTGCGGACAGTATCATTAGATAAGGAAATTGACTCAATTTCATAACAAGTTTGTGTCCAATCATAACTCAAACAATGACTTTGGTCACTTGCAACAATAAATCCTCAGCAATGGTGTGAGGTTTCATAGCTCTGGCAACTCTGAGTGCCACCAAGTATGAAGCTTCATTGGCTGTTAACGTTTGGTTTGTGGTTTTGCCACCAGTGTCAAGTCTGGCTTTCTTGAGTCCATGAGCTTTGCTTCTAAAATAGTTGGTATAATTGTTGGCAAACCTAACAAAATGGCGTTATAGTTTCTTTGGCTTCATATATTCAGCTGATAGAACTTCACAACAAATAACACATTGTGATTCCTCAATTCCTGCTGTAAATATTGAGATAAATACATACTGTAAAAAATCCTCGCTATATTTTATTTTGTTAACATTCTTCTCTACATGATTCATTGTCATGGCATGGTTTTCTAATGAAAATAATATAAAACAATCGCTTTAATAATACAAAAGGTGATACATGGCACAGTTCAGTCAATAGAGTTCGTTAAAGTTTCCTGTGATTTACCATTCTGTGGTTTTGGTTTGTTTGTGTTTTTTTACATACCTGTTACTCTCACAAGGGAGTAGTATTCATATCAACCATAGCTGAATTTAACAAGACCAATCAGCATCAGGATTAAGTTGCCATGGTACAGATATCCCATATTTTTGCAGTAGTTGATGATTTCACGGTACAGGATTTTACATTTACCCAATAATTATAATTCATGAAGTGTCGTTTTACCTCCAATACTACTGCTTTCAACACAGTAGCTGCTTTTAGCAGAGTAGCTAACTGCTTTCAACAAAGCAACTGATTTCTACAGAGTAGCTGCTCTCTGCACATGTGTTACTTGTCCGCTTAAGCACATTATGGTGCCAACCCTTTCACATACACTTGTATTTGTATGGGGTAGGCGCGATGATGTCATCACACCAGTTACCCATATGTGGGTGTATCTGCACGAGTGCATACCCACCTGGAGATGGATGGAGGAGTGGTGTCTTGATTTCTAAGACCATTGGAAAATGTGTTTACTGATGATCTTAGGTGATCACTGTGAAAGGGTTGTGCTAGTCTGGGCACTTTAGAGAAACAAATCTACAGAAATTCATGTATAAGAGAGAGTTTTATATAAAGGTTAAGTGCACAGCAAGAAAACATCCCAATCCAGTGCTACCCAAGCTCACAAGTCCAAGATTAACCCATATGTCTGACACCAATCCATAAAGTCCTCCTATATCTCACAAAAGACAGGCAATAACACTGACTGAAGGAGGAAAGCCAAATCAGTGAACCTGTAAGCATCTCAGAGCTGGCGGGGGTCTCCACACGGCTGCTCCAGCACCCAGGGCTGCACTGCAGTAGGTCTATGTGGCTTCTCCTTGGGGATGTCTTGCAGGAAGTGAGCCTTGACAGCTGAAACAGGGAACTGGCCAAGGCAGCTGCACCCTAGTCCGACTATCGCAAAGCAAGAGACCCAAGAACTAGAAAGGTGAGGATCATCGAGCCATTTATCCTTCAGGCCCTCATTTAACCCCACATGTGTTTACCAGCCATGTTGGCACGAGTAAATACCTCAAATGTCGTTTGCTCATCCCCCTGCCCCCCCCCCCCAGCAAGTGGTCTCGAACCATAGGTTGAGAACCAGAGCCTTATAGGGTTTCTAATATTCTTATGTGACTGGACAGCAGTGAGTTGGGTGTTTGGGGTCCAGCCTCTATACCTGCAACTGAGATAGACCCAAGGAAACAAGGACAATCACAATGAGCCATGTGATCAAGAGAAGCATCTACACACTATCATGTCTGAATCACTCAGGCGCTCTCCTCTGGAAACGTCTCAGAATAGACTCACTGTGTTTTGATTTTTCTAAATGTAAATCAACCAGATATTAGGGAAGAGGCTGGAAAGGATGTATTTCTATATAAGCCAATGGTCACACAACATAAAATGCTTCATAAAGCAAAGGCAGGTGAACCACTCAAGAGAGATTTGAAAACAGTTTCCCTTTGAAATTAATGGATTGAAACCTGAGGGCACAGACATGAATGACCCAGCAAACTGTAGTGAAGAGAAATCATTGTCCATTCCAATGAGGCCATCCCTACACTCTACCCCTGGTCTTTCCAGTTTTCCACCTCACCACTTTTTAGCACTTATTTCATGGAATATAATTGTTTTCCTCTTTTCACAACTTTTTACCTTACTCTACTATTTCCTTTCTAAAGCTTTACAGCAATCCTCTTCTTTTTCTTCTTCTTCTTCTTCTTCTTCTTCTTCTTCTTCTTCTTCTTCTTCTTCTTCTTCTTCTTCTTCTTCTTGTTGTTGTTCTACTACTACTACTACGACTACGACTACTACTACTACTACTACTACTACTACTACTACTACTACTACTACTACTACTACTACACTACTACTACTGCTGCTGCGTCATCTTTTTTTTTTAAATTAAGAGAAAATAGAATGATTCCTACTGAAATTCCTGCTAAATCTGTTGCTAAAATCCAAATTTTGTTTTAACAAAATAAACTAAAGAACACAGCAGACCATCCTATTTGTGCTCTCACTTGTACCTGCTCCTGGAACCTGGGCCTGTGCTATTTGGGCCTGAGCACACCCATTGCCCCAAATTCCCTTCAGTCCAACCCCACCCCTGTGCTGCAGAGTGGTTTGTGTGGGAATTCACATTGACTTCTCTCTCTGTGTCTTCTTGCACAGCCATACACAGCTGGATCCTCAGTGGTCACAGAACTCAGGTGCAGGGAGAACTGGTTCTTGGATGTGTCTGGGTTGCTGACTAGATCTCTGAGATTTGGTGTGTATTCGCTAAACCACTCTGACCTGTAGAAGCTCCTTCCCATCCACTCACAGCCTCTCTCAGGGCTGCCTGATCTGCTCCCATGTGGCACTGGTGCTGGAGACTGAGTCCCCAGTAATGGTGCAGATGAGAGTGAGGTACTGTGATGGTCTCACCACCTCAGGGCATGACTACTAAAGCTGCACCTGGGACAGGACACCAGGAGTCTTAGGAAACAAGCTTTGAATATCCCATCTGTCCTTAAATCTGCTGTGACCTAGTGCATCTCCCTGCCATTGACCCGATGGGAGACCTAGGACCATCAAAACGAGGAAGCGGATGGAGACAGACATTTCTGTATCAAAGTCTCCCTGGCTCAGCAGGCTCTGGAATTCTGGTTCCAGAGGAGAATCTTGAGGGGAGTGAAGGTGGGTGTTCATATCATTTGAGAAAATAAACCACACCAGTCTTCTGCTTGTGCTAATGGACAGGGGTCACAGCTCCACAAGGAAGCTTCTCCAGAGCTGGGCCTTGAAGCAAGTTGGATGGCAAAAATATGTCAGAAATGTGAGTGAGGTGGCCCACAGGCATACACTGAATTTTTACCCTGCCCAGTTCCCAATATTTGCAATCACAAAATTATCAGGGTTCCATTGTATATGAATTGTTTGATTTGAACACATGCATCCACTAATGTATGCATTACTGTATTCATTGTGAGTTCTGAGAGCTATGAAGACACCAGACAGTCTTCTGCACGGAGGGAAAATCAGTAAACCAAGCAAGAAACGAATGAGCTAAGAAACGAATGATTTCGTCCTCAAACTAAGCCCACTGCAAGTGCACCTATCCTGTCTCATGGGAACCTTATAAGACTGATTATAAATGTTCCTGAGAACTTCTTTGACCATAAATACTTACAGGAAAAGACAACCTCATCTTACTCGGGAGGCACAGTGGGCTGGTTTGCAGTGAGCAATCCAATACTTATCCCACTGTGTCACCATATCTTCATATATCTCTACACCAAGAAGCCCGTATAAAGGGCTGTATAAATGTCACATTGAGAAGCCAAGTGGTGATTTTTAAATACTATTATGTGACTATGAGCTCTGGGCTATGAATAAGGGGGGGCATATCCAAAATTATGGCCATTCACTTACCTTTTGGAAAAGAATGTTGAAAGCACCACAAACTGGGCTATCAATATAACAAACATCTGTTTTGAGGGAAATACAGCCAAGGAATACCTTAGAAGGAAGGATGATGAGACTTTGTTTCATGTAATTTGGACAGGCTATCATGACACCAGTCTGTTGAGAAAGACATCATCCACGATAAAGCATGGGATCAGTGAAGGAGGAGGTGATGGATTGACACAGTGACTCTAACAATAAGCTTAAAAATATTCGTTATGGTTATGGTACTGAACTAGGCATGATTTAGTTCAGTTTTACATTGAATCACTTAGCGTTGCAATTGTCTCTGTGGCACGTAACATCATCAAAACAAATGAAAAGACACAATGTTCTTCCCAGATTGAATGACAGTGCTGGGGGAATGGGTATATGTTTTCTTTTCCTTAGAAAAGGAAATATGTAACAGAATACACTCTTTATAACTGTTTTTATGTTGAAGTTCCCCGTGCCTTCGTTAGTTATTGGTTGCAAAAGTCTTGTCTACATATTTATAGAACATTAAGCATCCAAGGTTGTTTGGGTGCAAAAACAGTTAAAGACTCGTATTGACCCTACATGAAAGAGAACTGTCTGAAAGGATTTTCTTTTCTGTAATAATAATTGGATAACCATATCAGGTCTTTAACCAACTGAATTGCCAAGGTTTTGAACTGTCTACCTTTTGGCTAGAAGTTGAGCATTTAATTATGCTCACATAGTTCTGTGTTTCAGGTTCACCTATGTACAATTCATATGCATCTATTTTTACTTTCTACAGGTGAACATTTCTGTGCATGATGGCTGGTCTTAAGACATTATGTAGAGTTCTTCAATGCAAGTACTGTTACTATTATGTGTTCCTTGAGTATTTACTATGGGATTCTGTCCTAGGCATTGTGTGATTTTAATAGTAACCCTGGGCACCATCTTCAGTGCCAGAAACACCTCCCAGAGTTGTGCAAACTAAGAGTGACTACTATAATAGCCAAATACCCCATAAAACATATCAAGGAATTGGCGCATTTGGGATATGGTGTGGCAGTTTCATAATCTCTTGACAACTTGGGAAGGGATGGAGTCTAGCCTATCAATGAGGTCACAGCTTGATGAATTCATTTGGAGGTGCAAAGGAGATAAATAGCTCACTGGAAGCCAGACCCAGATAGAATCTCTACCTGTTGAAATATTCCTGTTTACAAAGCAACATGGTGCTCCACTGATAATAGCCAGAGCCCTGGCACTGGAGCCCTGGCAATGTGAAGACCCATGCCAGTGCTGAGATGCTTCCAGCACCACCAGATCCACAAGACTTTCCACCCACTAGCCTGTGATCTTTGTCACTACATGTGTTGTGTGAGTCTGAAGAAGAATTTATAGATTGGTGTCAGACATATGGGCTAATATTGGACTTATAGATGTGATCAGAGCTGGGATGTTTTCTTAATATACAGTTACTCTTTGATATAAAGCTCTTTCCTATACACATGTGAGTGTCTCCCTGGATTTGCTTCTCTAGTCTGCCTGGACTAACACATGGTGTTAGAGAATAATGTTAAATTTGTCATGGGCTGCCTGAAGTTCTGTCTTAGAGTAAGCACATCTTGTTTAATTCTTGTAAGTTTTCAAGTAAGATTTTATCTCACTTATTTGGGCATTACATTAGTAGGAACAAGAACCCAGAGAATGGTCTTGTGCTTGGTAAAGTAGAATGTCAATTAAAATGGGAGAGACTCTCAAAGAGATGGATTGTCACAAAGGCTGCAACGATGAGTCCACATAGAGCTACCATAGTGGTCAGCACAGCAGTTCTAGCTGACCGGGCACTGCAGTCCTTATCCAGGCTCCCGTGCTCACCTCTTTCTTCACTTGGTCCAGAGTGGGTGGGTTCTTAGCATCCTTGCAAGTCAGCCCACCCCCTGAGGTTAGTTTTATGTCTGGACTCCCACTGACTCTCCCTCACTATAAAATACTTTGGACATAGAGTGTGATACAAGTTGCAAACACTCTGAATTGGTTGCAGTGAAAGGAAGTATGATATATACATGTAGATATTTATCTAGATTTTGAGATTGAGATATATACCACAATAAAATACTGATCAAGAAAGAAATTTGCCTGAAAAACAATCAAATATTGAACACCGGTTAGGCTTCATTCTTTCCACAGGAAGAGGAAACGTACTTAAAGAAGATTTCTATTCAAATTAATTAAAGCAAGAGAGTTATAGAGTTATTTATTCCACGTTAAGGAGGAAATTGACAAGTCAGAATTCTTTTTTATGGGTTTCAGTGACGTGTGATAGGAAAATTTTCAGCTGTTGATAATTGTTGAACACAGTGATAATCTAATTCCATTTGTGTTAGTGTGGGTATATTAGAGAAACGAGTCCACAGAAACTCATTTGAATAAGAGAAAGTTTTATATAAATGGTAAGTTTACATCAGGAAAATATCACAACCAAGTACTACCCAAGTCCACAAGTCCAACATTAGCCCATATGTCTGACACTAATGCACAAAGTCCTCCTCCATGTCACAAAACACATGCAATGAGACCGATTGCAGGAGGAAAACTGGATCAGTGAGCAGTGTATGCATCTCAGCGCTGGCAGGGGTATCCACAGAGCTATTCCAGCACCCAGGGCTGCATTGGGGTAGGTACATGCGGTGTGTCCTTGGGGATGTTCTTGCAGGAAGTGAGCCTTGCCAGATCAAGCATGGCACTGGGTAAGGGATCTGCAATCTGCTCCAACCATCAGAAAGCAAGAGACCCCAAAACTAGAAAGGCAAGGCTCACCGAGTCATTTATCCCTCCGCCCCTCAATTGACCCCACATGTGTTTATCTACCAGGTTGGTACAATAAACCACCTCCCTCTCCATTGAATTATGCATGAGAAGAGTGATGAAAATATTAGTTTGTTGCACGTGTATGAGAAAAATAACTTTTAAAATATGACATAGTTTTTCAACCACAATCAGAAACTGACGGAAAGTATTGCTGGTACAGCAACACTTCAAAAAGCCAGCTAAAACATTGAACCCGAAAAGAGATTATGATATAAGCCCAAAATTTGAATTTGTAAAAATTGTTAGCAATGGAATAGTCTTTATTTAATATTTTAATTATTTTCTCACTTTTTTCCCCCTCCAAAACCATTTTTTGGGGAGCAAATACAGGTGTCATGTTCATCAGTAGTTCAAGTGCATCAAGCAGTATTGTATGACTGCTAGCACAATTAGCTTCAAAACATCATCTTCCTTCTTCAACTAATGGCATCATCTTCCTTTATTCCACTCCCCTACCCCCCACTGTAGCCCCAGAAGCCCTTATTCTACTTGCTGTCTCTTTATGTACATCAATTCTGGCTTTCATCTACAGTCAAACAGAAAAACATATCACAGAAATTCAATAATGCTATCCCCCAATGACAAAACACATGAGATAAACTCTAATAGGAATTTAAAATTGAGGAAGTAGGCAGTCCAAGTATAGTCTGCGGCCCTTGCCCGGAATCCATAACAGACCTAGGTGTGTTTCAGATGTGTCAGTCTGGCTACTGGAATGTGAGGATCTTGCCAGTTGACCGCCTTTCTCAGGATTTTCTGGAACCAAAAGCACTCTTTAGTAGCTGGTATCCTGCAACACACCCTGTGGCTCATGCTGAACAAGCAAACGGCTTGTCCTTCACATGACATTAAATACACCAAGCAACAACAACAAAAACAACACAACCAACTCCCTGCCTTCCAGGAGGTTTCAGCTCACAGCACAACCCTATTTCTCTATGTTTGCTGTTGAGGAAGGAACACTATTCTACAACTGCAGCACAAACAAGACATGCTTGCAAACCTCCATTCCTGCACTTGCCACAGGTGAAGCCACTGGCTGTGAGGACTGCTGCCTACTTTGATGATGAGCCGGCCCTGTCTCTTCTCTGTGCGAGCAAACTACTGTTGCACACAGAGCCTGTGTGTGAGCTGAGCTTTTGTCAGTGACCTCACACACTGGTTTTACCGAAATCAACAGTTATATTTTGTGCAGTACACAAGAAGGGGAGTAATTCAACTTGAAGGGAGACTAAGGTTATTTTTATAAAAGTACCTTGTAAATTGAAGCACAACCAGCAAAATATATGTAAAAGGGAACCATTAACATGTTAATAATAATTTTATAAATAATATCATAAAAGGTGTCACAGAAAAGGATGATATAATTAAAATGAAAACACGATGTATGAAGTTCTATGGAGACCAGGATGATGGAAAAAATAGAACAATTCCTGATAATATCAAATACGATTAAACAAAATACAGAATACACAGAAAGCAATTAATGGACATAAACAAACAAAACAAGATACAAATTCAGAAATTTGATAACTGTAAGACATTGGCACCAAGTGAATCCCAAATCACAGTGACTCTCGGACAGAGTAGAACTGCTCCGTAGGGTTTCAGACACTGTTAATCTTTTGGAGGAGCAAACAGCCTCATCTTTCTCCCTTGGAGGAACTGGTGGTTTCAAACTACTGACCTTGCACTTTGCATCCCAATATAAAATAAACAAAAAAGATGGCAAAATTAAAAAAAAAAAAGCTGTCCCAGGGGAGGCTAAGAGTTAAGTGAGAAAGCCCTAATTCCAACAGGAAATCCTCCCTGTCATCTATCTGTGCCTGTCTAGGACTGGGTGTCTGTGCTCATGAATCCTGCGTGCCCCCTGCTGCCCAGTGTCTCCCCTGCAGGGGAGATTTGTGTCTGGGTTCACACTGACTTCCCCTCACTGTGTGTTTCCCTTGCACAGTAATACATGGCCGTGTCCTCAGCAGTCACGGGGTTCAGCTGCAGGGAGAACTGATTCTTCGATGTGTTTCTGGTGATGGAGAGTCGGCTTTGAAAAGACGGGTTATAATATGTATTACCAATAGAGCATAGCTCTCCCATCCACTGCAGCCCCTTTCCAGAAGTCTGGCAAATCCAATGCCAGCAGTAACCACTGCTTGTGATGGAGAAACCAGAGACAATGCAGGTGAGGGACAGCTTCTGGGACGGCTTCACCAGTCCTGGACCTGACTCCTGAAGCTGCACCTGGGACAGGACCCCTGAAAACAAAAACAAATGTTCCATGTCAGTCACTTGAAGTCATAACTATCCCCATAGACCCAGGTCAGATATCTGTATCTCTCACCTTGGGGAACTGTCACCAAGCATAGGAGAACACATAACAATAGCATCTTAACACCACACCTCTGCTTTCCCAAGAGACCTACAGCCCCGTCTGAAGAGAACTGATAGCTTTCCCACCCCAAGGGTGAAATTGTACCCTAGTGCCTGAAATATAATTTGCATATGAGGATGTCCTGTCCTTATAAACAGAAAGTGATAGAGACCAGACCCCCTCTATCTTCTGAGCTCATGGTAGGGTAAATGTTTGAACTCATATGCATATTAGTCTATAACAGAAGAAGTTTTTACCAAGAGGTGTGTGGGAGAGGTCAAAGAGTGCCCAGAATTTCTGAGCCCAGTGTTCTTTCCTTCCCAGTCCTCATTGCTCCTGCCCTGCCTTGGGCTCCTGTATATCCCGTGCTCCAGAGAGTGGGCAGAATATAGTTTGTTAAAACCATCAATTGGACCCCAAGTCATCTTCAGACCTCACAATTTCCAAGGTCCTTTTTTTCCTGTATACCCTGAAACTTCTTAATTAACCTCCTCAGAGCCTTAATAGTTTTCCTTGTGTGGGAGTGACATCTTTGAGAAGCATGAATATCAGGTTAGTCCCAAGGAGTTGTGGTTGATAAGATCCCAAAGGTCCAACTCTTCTATGAAGCCATTCAGTTCCAATTTCCACCTACTCCACTCTTGAGGAGATTCCCTTATGTTTCTGGATTCTGTGAATCAATGAAAAATCCAAAAGAAATTAATGAAATTTTGAGGAAAGGAATCACGTGACGGTGGGTTCTGTTCAGTCCAAATTCTGACACTCAGGAAAGGGTAAACCAGATGCTGTGCCCAAAGGACAAGCTCCACTCCCAGCTTTGCAGTTTATTTGCACACATCTGACCTGAAGCCTCAGGCAGAATGTTTCCAGTCAACATTGTCCCTCTGCTAATCTGTTGCAGCCAGGATTTCCCAAACTTGAGCCATGGTCATCACCAACCCCACTACTCTTACCTGTAATACCCACACTACATCCCAGAGCCCAATGATCGAGGTCAACCTCAGTGTAAGTAAAGTGATTCAAGTGTTACTGGGTCTCAGGGAAGAACGTGACACCTGGAAAAGTTGGGCCCCAGGCAAGACAATATTTTAATTCAGTAGCCTCTAAGAAATGCAAGATTCTGAATAGAAAACCACTCCCTTGTTTGCTAGAATATCCGGAATAGTGAAAAATCAGTCGAGTCATGATTTCAAGTACAAAGATGGAGAAAACCAGTAAATGAAAACTAATCATTTAAGAAAAGGCTCAGAGTAAGAGTCAAGTACAATATTGTCGACTTTGAAACCAAAGACCTTTTCCTGAAACCCACGAGGCACTCGTCATTATAATTAGGTCTATCCATCCAACTGATCCTCGACATTTAGAGATTAAACAGACACTCTTGTAAATGTCCCTTGCCCTGGGACTCTGGTTCCATTGAAATGTGAGCATCTCCAACCACAGACAGCCTCTCCATTTGTGCTCTGGGCACAGCCACATCACAACTGCTCATGGGTCTCAACTGACATTTATTCCCTAAACTCAAAGATTGTCTAATTTTGGAAAATGGTACATATTATTGGCTATAGAAGCTGTGACATCTATAAACATGTAGTTTATAGATTCTTTCCTCATAAAGTTTAAATATTTTCCTCAGACTGAGGGTTGACAACACTCATTTGCTGATTAATTAGAATCTGTACACCTCCAAATTAATGTTTCTTTTTACGGTGGGGAAATCCAAGCACTACGTGTTGGTCACCTGGACTTCTTTGTGCCAGAATTTGCTGAAGGGCATAATCAATTACTTTAAAGTGAAGACACATTGTACTCACTACAATCCAGGGGTGAAAGCACAGGACACTCTAGCATTTTTCATTTGGAGATCATTGAGTTGGTTCACTTTTCATATGCACACTGGCAGAGCATCACTTGATCCTGTTCATTTCATCAAACCCCCATCTCACTCTTTGCTCTTGGTGCTTGTCTAACCGATTCAAGCTTGAGACCGTGATGTAGCTTGTGTTAATCTGGGTAGACTAGAGAAAGAAATCCATGGACACACATATGTGTATAAAAAACATATTTATATACAAGAGCAATTGAACATTGAAAAACATCTCAGCAAAGTCCAGATCAAGTCCATACATCCGATATTAGCCCATATTTCTGATATCAATCTGCAAAGTCCTCTTGAGATTCACACAACACATGCAATGATGCCAAATGCAGAAGATCACAGGCCAGTGGGTAGGAAGTCTTTGGATCCAGTATCATTAGGAATATCTTAGCCCTGGCAGAAGTCTCTGTGGCTTCTCTGGCTTCTGTGGTCTGGTTCTGTCCATGTGGCTTGTCTTCTGGAATGTCTCCCAGGGAGTAGCAGAGAGAGAGAGGTGTCTTCTTCCTCCAAAGAGGAAGTATCGGAATTCTCAGAAGGTCATGCCAACAGAGGTCCCTTTGGCTATCTTCAGATTGACAACCTAGACTCCACACTTACACTCTCAGTCCTTAAATTGACACCAGATTAGGTGACTACCACATAGCTGCACACTAGTTCAGGTCACTGCCATGATCATATCATAATTTCATAGCAGTGATTAGTAGGGGTCTTCTTAAGTGTCAACCACATGACATTATTCATGTACACATCACTATCCTAACAGGTTTGGTACACATGTTCTCAATGATCTCCTATCTCCCTGTACTCTGAAGGAGCAACACATCGAACTCTTCTAGACTCAGATGTCTGGGTTTCTTTTGCAGTCCCCTATCTCATGAGGTTGGGCTTGGTCAGTCACTTAATCAAGGTGCACTGCATCTCTCAAAATTCTGAAAGATGGAAATAATAGAAAATATGGCTTAAGGAAAATGCAATAATATTTGCTCCAGTTGTCTATTGTTGTACAAGGAATAGATATACATTGCAGCTTAAAATTGAAAGAGCTTTTTATTTGTTGCTTGATTTCCCTTTTAACTCTTTTGATGCACATAAATGTCTGATTTTTAGATCACTCTCATCTATGTTGCCTTCTTTGTGTGTACTTCCTTTGCTGTGTTTGACAGCGTATGAACGCCCTGAAATGGGGCACTAACATGTGTCCCTGCTTCCTTATAAATGGTCTTCATAGCGCTGGGATTCATATTAGGTCCTTGATCATTACACTTAAAACAACAAACATCGATCGTATTTTGAGAGAGAGAGCTGCTATCAGGAAGGAAAAGGAGCAAGTTCTTACCTTCTCTGGAGAAGATGTCTTGGATGATATTTAAACTCAATAAGATTAGGCTGAAACATTTAAGAAACAGTTAAATGTTCCTTGGGTTAAAGTAAATAGCATCTCCCTGGAACACAGACTTAAAAAAATACTGTTTTCTTGCAGAAAAATCCCTTACGCTGCAGATAATAAACAAAACCTTATTTCCTTATATCTCTTGATCATGGCTACAGTAACAGATGAAGAGTCACTGCCCCATGCACCAGATCCACCACTCCTGACTCTGCGAAGAACAAAATGACTTTAAGGCTCAATACCAATTGGTAAAAATCTATCTTTTAAACAAGCGGCCATCTAGCTCAGAAGAAACAAAGCCCACCTGGAAGAACATACCAGCCTGTGTGATTGAGTGGTCCCGAAAGGATCAGTTATCAGGCATCAAAGAACAAAAAAATCATATCATTGGCTGAACACCTCCATGATAGGATCGCTGAAGACAAATGGGTGCATAAGCAAATGTGGCGAAGAAAGCTGATGGTGCCCGGCTATCAAAAGAGATAGTGTCTGGGGTCTTAAAGGCTTGAAGATGAACAAGCGGCCATCTAGCTCAGAAGCAAAAAAGCCCACATGGAAGAAGCACACGAGCCAGTGCGATCATGAGGTGCCAAAGGGACCAGGTATAAGGCATCATGAAAAAAAAAGATATATATGTATATGTATATATATGTGTGTGTATGTATATGTATGTGTGTATGTATGTATATATATATATATATATATATATATATATATATATATATATATATATATATATACACACCATATTGAATGAAGGGGGATGAGCAGAATGGAGACCCAAGGCTCAAGTGTCGGCCACTGGAGATCCCCTCATAGAGGGGTTTAGGAGAGGAGATGGGTCAGTCAGGGTTTGAGGTAGTACCGATGAAGAACACAGCTTTCCCCCAGATCCTGGATGCTTCCTCCCCCAACTACCATGATCCGAATTCTACCTTGCAGGCCTGGATAGGGCAGAGGTTGTACACTGGCGCATATGGGGGCTGGAGGCACAGGGAATCCAGGGTGGATGATACCTTCAGGACCAAGGGTGTGAGGGGCGATGCTGGGAGAGTGTAGGGTGAGTGGGTTGGAAATGGGGAACTGATTACAAGGATCCACAAGTGACCTCCTCCCTGGGAGATGGACGGCAGAGAAGGGGGGGAAGGGAGACTCCAGATAGGGCAAGATATGACAAAATAACAATGTATATATTACCAAGGACACATGAGGGAGGGGGGAGCGGGGAGGGAGGGAAAAAAAAGAGGACCTGATGCAAAGGGCTTAAGTGGAGAGCAAATGCTTTGAGAATGATTGGGGCAGGGAATGTGCGATGTGCTTTATACAATTGATGTTTTTATATGTATGTATTGTGATAAGAGTTGTATGAGCCCCGAATAAAATGTAAAAAAAGAAAAGGAAAAAAAAAAAGGAAATGATTAGGGCAAAGAATGTACAGATGTGCTTTATACAATTGATGTATGTTTATGTATGGATTGTGATAAGTGTTGTATGAGCCCCTAATAAATTGTTAAAATTAAAAAACAGTGTCAAAAAAATAATAATAAAAGCCACCGTAAGACAAAAAAAATAATCTATCTTTAAAAGGGCAAGTCTAAAGTCATGCCCCAGACCACCTCTCTATTTAGGCATGAAGTCTTCCATCTGAAGAGGAAGAGCTTAATGATTAGTAGCTGAAGGCACTGGGGAAAACCTTTGCACCAACGGAATGAACAACTTGGAAGAAAAGTTCTCTGCCCAATGGGAAAGGGTAGGCAGAATGTGCAGATCCGTAGAACCTTCGCAGACTAAAAGGAACAGGTAGAAACCACATCTCAGAGCCCGGTCCAGGAGGACCCCCTTGGAATGAGGCTCAGTCAAAAGACCAGAGAAATGCTCATGGCCCACACCCTGCCACAACAGTGACCCGCACTCAGTAAAAATAACAGCAGGGTGCATCAGGGAAGTTAATATCGAGATTCTCTCTAGTGATAGAGCAAGTGAACACAAAGCAAACACATTTTAAAAAGAGTTTTATAGAGGAATTTGAGTCCTTTAATATTTTAAATAAAAACCAAGGTTAGCAGTGATGTACATTGTTTGTAGTTAACTACAAATGGATCCATGACTATATTTTAACAAACTCTGACAACTAAAGCCTAGCAGAACTTTGGTCATAATCAGTCCTCAATAGAAAACATCATACAGAACATTATATGCTGATATATATGGACATATTGAACATGCCCATCTATCCACAAATATTATGGGTAATACAAAATAGTAAGAAACGGTTGTAAGTGATACACATCAATTTGGGATACATGATTGACACAGAGATGGGTATTATAAAATTAAATATGAAACTCTAAAATTATGATAAAAAATCTACAGGAAAATGTCAATAAATGTGGTATAAATATTATCGTTAACAAGGTCACAAAAATGACCTGATACAAAGAAAAACATAAAGTGGGTATTTATTTTTGGAGACTATTACTATAGAAAATAAAGAACATTCTATCCAATAATGTACATTACGTGTAAGAAAAAACAAGAATACACAGAAACGGAGATCATGTAGCATTATGCAGCTCATACGCCTTTCTTCTCCTGGACTTCAGGAGTCACATTGCCTTCTCCCCCACCTCCTTTCACAGGGATGCACGGCAATGGCCTGCGCAGCAATGGAGCTCAGTGTTCAATGAATGTGACTATGAACAGGGTCACTGGGGATGTGTACTTGATATATGGGAGGAGGAGTATAGTCTGCACACACCACTCCATAATACGCTGACTCGTAGCTGATGTAAGAGAATCAGGAGACAGAATAGTGAGACAAAATGTATACACTTTATACATTGGTCCAACCCCAGCACATTGGCCTGGAGACAGAGATCCAGGTGCTCAGATGAAGTATTGCCAAACCTTCTCGTTTCAGTCTCTGACCTACTCACCTCTGAGAGCTGCCCCAATATGACGAAACCGACATATTCTTGGGAATGAGGTCCATGGTTCTGAGATATATTATAAAGAGTGAATGAGACCTAAATTTAAATAAATACATCATGAAACTATATCTGGTTGGAGATTTGCATATCATTGGTAGCTTTCTAATATATTTTAAAATGGGTTCATCTGGGTTGAGATTGTTGACTGTATCCTCAGAGAACACAATCCTGTCCATGACTTTTCCATTCACCAAGACGAAGGTCCCATTCTTCCAGAACACAGAAAGTGATGGGGAAGATGGCTGAGGAGGTAGACTTGGCTTAGCATTGAGGATGACTTTAGGAATAAAGTCAGTAGTCCTCTACTATCGGGAACTTATATATTTATCAGACACACATAACAAAACCAAGAACATTTAAACTGTCAGATATACATTTTCTCTTCTCCATTAGATTATGGTAGAATTATTCAAAAGTTAGAAGATCAGCTAAATCTAGCAATCTTAGTGAATTCTTCCCAAAGTGGCTCCAATTCAATGATTGCTGTAAATAGGAATGGCTTTTGTAAGTCACTAAAGAGAAAGAGCTTTTCTTCAACAACTACACTGCTATGTCTACTTAAGAGTCATTCTACTGTGGAAAGAGTACATATCACTGTAAAGCAATTTACCTTTGTCACAGGAAGATATTTCTCATACAAAATGTCATCGTTAATAATGTCATTCACACCTAATTTTACATTTAATACAGATTCTTATACTGAAATATCCGAAAATCCTCACGTAAAGTTGCATGTCACTTGATACTGGGAATGTTACTGGTATCCCAATACAAAATAGTAGCAAAGCCACCAGAAGGAGAGTGACAGGTATGGACTCTCTGGGTGAAACAAGAAAGAGTGGCCAACATTCTGTGGGGCTGTGAAGGTGAAGATACAGCATCCAGCATGAAGAACTGAATGATCCCTTTTGGCCCTAGAGATCTCCCTGAATACTGAATTTGCACAGATAAGTTCGTGTCTCTCTGGATTATCACGGGTTGAAGGTTCTGAAGGATAGATCAACACAAGATATTAGCACACAGATAATAAAATGCAATGGATGAGCTTGTGTGTTTTCATATGGGGCTCCAGAAAAGACACACACACACGTAGGCTACCATCCAGATTAGGAAAACAACCAAACCAAACAACAGCAGCAACAAAACCTGTGTCATGTGAAGAATAATTTCAACATAAAACATGCTGACTGCCTAGATTTTAACTACATCATTAGCTAGATGATTGTCAGAATGCCTCACAAATTGTGTTGGAAGAACATGCTGTGAAATTTTCAGCAAATAGTCAAACACTTAAGACTCAACTTTGCCAGCTACAATGTTTCTAGAGTCTGATTGGAAAGTATTTATCTGAAAGTCATGAGAACTCTGATGCAGGGACCCCTGGCAGAGTCATTTCTTGTCCTTAAAGGTTAACAAGTTGATTGTTGCTGTAGGACAGAATATCTTTTCCTGTTACAATATAATTTTTTAATATAGATAACAGGAGTAGGCACAGAATTATTATTTTTAAATTAGACGGAGATTCCCAGAGGGAACTCTAAAATTTAGAGAATCCACACATGACAACAGGAAACTAGCGTTGAAGCTCGCGCTGCACCTACTCCTGGGTCTGAGTCCTGTGCTCTGAGGGTCCTGAGTGCCTCCTGGGGACCAGTCTCCTCCCTGCAAGTGGGGTTTGTGTCTGGGCACACACTGACTTCCCCTCACTGTGTCACTTGCACAGTAATACATGGCTGTGTCCTCAGCTTTCAGGTTGTTCATTTGAAGATACAGCGTGTTCTTGGAGTTGTCTCTGGAGATGGTGAATCGTCCTTTTACAGAGTCTGTGTAGTATGTACTACCACCATCATAGCTTATGGTTGCCCCCCACTGCAGGCCTTTCCCTGAAACCTGGCGTACCCAGTTCATGCCATAGTCACTGAAGGTGAATCCAGAGGCTGCACAGGAGAGTCTCAGTGAACCCCCAGGCTTTCTTAGGTCACCCCCAGACTCCACCAGTTGCACCTCACACTGGACACCTCTAAACATAGAGTCACTGTGATTAGACGACACACATAAAATCACAGACAATCGCAATTATACACACATACAGCAAGCTCTCAGTAATTGCCATGTAAAATTGTCAAAATGAAAGCCAACTTTGGTATAAAATTCATTATGTGTCCTCTGTACTAGTTCCTGTGTTCAAAATAGTAACTAAGACCCCGGAGACAGACTGTCTTCTGAGAAGGCCCACATCAGGGACTGTGGCTGGTTTATCAGCAGACAGTTGCATTTGCATATCCCCTGATATTTAGAAGCAGATGAGTAGAAAATTTAGGCAATAATTCTCCCTCGGACCCAGAGAAATACAAACACTATCAAAGAAAAACTGCACTTTAACAAACTGTTTATCAAGCATTGCTTTAATTGTTCTATATTATCAACATTTTATAAAGTAGTTTTCTATTTGTAAACTTTATATTACATACAAAACAAACTTTTTAACTTTGTGGTATGAACGCTCACAATGCATCCTCTCTCATTCCCCTTAAGATGTGGATACACATGATCATAGTGGCCATTCAATTATATGTTTCTTGTGTGGGAATCTTACTGATTTTCTTGCCTTCCAAGGCATTCCCACATTTCAGTGACATTTGTACCCCGTGGACAGGAAGCTGTTCATAAGGCATGTCCACAAAACATGCAGAATGGTGTCTCTCTGGTTTCTGATCTGGGAGATTCAAGTCCCCCTTCTTTTGTCATGATCAGGAAACCTGGCTAATTTTCACTTTTCTTTATTTTCTAAAAGAGTCAGTTTTCATATCATTGGCTTACTGATGGTGTTCCTATAATTTCATTTATCTTGGTTCCTTTTATATTGCCTCCTCCCCTCTGCTACCTATTCTATGGATACTACCTATGCATACTCATCTTTTTCTAGGTCCATTAATTGGAAATGGAGGTAATCAATTTCAGAGTTTTGCTTCCACACTATTCAAATGTGTGTGGTTATGAACTGCCTTCTAAGTTCTCTTCAGATAAACCCCACAGTTTGTTGTATTGTGATTTCATTTTCATTTAACCCAGTACAACCATTCATGTTAATGATACAAATAATATAGTATACATCCATGTATTCGTCACTCACACTCACTCACTGCCATGAGTCAGTGCAGACTCACAGTGACTCACGGGGACAGGATAGAACTGCCCGTGAGCATTTCTGAAGCTGTAACTCTTTATGGGAACAGCAAGACCCATTTCTCTACTGTGGAACAGCTGGTGGTTCAGATCTCCTGAAATTTGAAGTCTCAGCTTAATGAGCAACCACTATACCCTCACGATTCATGTGTGCATGCGTACATATATTTAATTGTGTTTATGCATACAACTTATAAATGAATTAACATTGAAATTGATGTGTGATTTTGTAATAAATATTAAGGAAGCAAAGATTATTGGAGAAACTATTTTGGAGGGAAAGGAAACCCTAGATACTAACAGGAAGCTCCTTGCTCCTCTGCCTCCCCCATTGCCCTTGCCCAGAAGTCTGGCTCCTATGCTCTGTGCAGCCCATGTGATCCCTATAGACTGAGGTCATTATTGCAGGGAAGGTTGCGCCTGGGATGGCACTGAGTCCTCTCACTGTTCCTCTCACACAGTAATGGACAGCTGTGTCCCTCAGTGGTCATTGAGCTCAGTATTGCGGGGTGAACGACTTGGTGGATGTTCTTCTGGAGCTTGATAGTCAACTCCTTTGAGGTGGGTAATTGTTTTCTGCTGATCAACATATTGCTTACAACCACTGCAAACTTTTCTGCAGGTTGTGGTAGATTTAGCTCCAGAAATATGGAACCACAAGAGACAGAAAATCTTAGGGGGAGAATTTGTGAGGGATTCATCACTCCTGGGCTCAAATCCTGATGGTGTACCTGTCACAGGGCACCCAGGACAGGGAGAAAAATCCATGATGACTACTAATATGAGCCTCTTTTATATCAACCATTTAAAAATATCTTGATATTGTGAGAAATACATAACCACCAGGCCAAAGAATATCCGAAAGAAAATAAAAACTTATGGACAAGTTAGGTAGTTCGTAGAGATCTCTGACCACAGTGTCATGTCTTTCATCATGTTTTGAAATTTAACCCAAAAATTGAAGGTGTGATCTGCGTGTTAGAGTCTCAGGAGGAAAAAGTAGAGAAGCTTTCAGTCTTTTCTCAAAAACCGAAAAGAGAAAGTGTAATGTCTTCATCTTCTCTGGGATTGGCCTCCATTTATTGAGAACTCAAGGTCCTTAAGCTGAAGAGCAGAGAAAATGTCTGGACACAGAAAGCATAGAGAGTGTTAAGAAATTCTGATTTCATTAAAACCCCCAATTGACAGTGGATATTAATTCTACTGTGTTTCCTCGTTTCTCTGAATATTCTCTTGAGAATTTAATCCTCTTTATTTTTTCTAACATCTAAATCAGCCCAGTTGAGACAATGTACATGTACAGTTTCGAGACACAAAATGGGCAAAAGAAATGAATAGATACATGACTAAAGGAGGCATTCACGTTGCAAAGATACACATACAAATATGTTAACTTCCATTACTCATTGGTGTTGTTATTATTTGGTTGATTTTGTTTTTCAGATCTTTTCGTGGAATAGTTAGAGAGGACCTGGCCATATTTCCCAGATAACATTTTTAGTACTTTCATGGAATCTTTTTTCTTCTTCTTTTAAACACATACCTTCAATGCAATCTGTGGTGTATTTTTTTGTTTCCATGGATTTTCAGTGTACATCACAGTAATATAGAATCATTGAAAACTTCAGTAGTTTCTCTGAGAAACATGCTATACTCAGCAAATAACCTGAGAAGCTGTACTAACTGAAAACTACGACATCAAGATTGTAGGAAGTCATGTTAATGATCTGTCATTTACAAATGACACAAAACTACATATTGTAAGGCAGCATGGCTTGTAAAACTTACTGATAAAGAGCGGGACTGCTGCTTTCCCTTTAGTTTAAAATTCAATGTAAAGAAATTAAACTCTCCACTATGTGACCAATGGAAAATATCAGATAAATGGAGATAATATTGAAGCCGTGAAGGAGTTCATCTCGCTTGGATCTGCAATCAATACTCATGGAAGCCACAGTCAATTAAATGATGCAGTTCGTTGAGCAAACCTGCTGCACAGACCTCCTTACAGGTTGAAGAGCAAGGATGACACTTTGAGGACTGAGATGTACCTGGCCCAAACTATGCGGTTTCCAATTGTCTCATATACACGTGCAAGTCAGACAATTAATGAAAAAGATAGAAAATCAAACGATGTACTTGAATTGTGGTACTGGTGAATAATTTGATGGTAGGGTGGACCACCAGAACAACAAACAATTGTATATTGGATGATGTTTAATGCTTAATAGAAATAAGTGAGGTGATTACTTCATCTCAAGTACTTTGGACATATGTCAGGAAAATCAGAGCTTGAATAAGGACCTAATGCTTAATAAAGCATAAAGTAATTTTTAAAAAGCTGACCTTTAACACAATACATTGGCACAGTAACTGCAACAAAGGCCTCATGAATCACAGCTGTGAGGATGAAGCAAGACCCGTGCTTCATTCTGTTTTCTCTCATGTTGCTGTGAGTCCAAACTGATTTGATAGGCCCTAAAATGCAAAGTCAATGACAAACATTGAACTCAATGGAGAGTAAGTGAAGGCATTCTCCTTTCAAATTGGAACTAGATAAGGCTACCATTAAATACCAATCTTAGTTCATATTGTGCTGAAACTCTGTGGTAGTTACATAATCTGGTGTCAACTTGAGAATTTTGATAGCGAATGGGGTGGAATTTAGCCTGTCAATCAGGTGATAGCTTGATGACCTCATTTGGTAACACTATGGAAATAAATAGCTTGCTGGAGATGGGATCCACACTCACTCCCTTGTAGGATACAAATGCCTTCCCAGCTTTGTCTCCCCCAAAGATATGCCAAACATTAGAGGCTATATTCCAGCACATGGTGGGAGGTCATATGTTTAGAGATATTCTCCGTGAGGAAATCTGGTCCACTGTAGGTGGGGTTCACATCCTACTGATAATGTTTCCATGGAGAGCCAGAGAACAGGTCAAATCCGCTTGGTGACATGCAAAGTTAGGCTGCCATCCTGAACCTAGGATCTGCCCATCTTGTCACATATATACCCTTAATCCCTCCTATTCCTTTAGGTATGTACCCTTAGATCACTGCCCTCCCATTACTGTATAACCTATAGCACAACCTTTTCCTCTATGTATTAATCTGTAATTAGGGGCTTGCACGCCGCCCCCCCCCCCAAAAAAAAAGATATATACGCCTGGGTTAGCAGTAAAAAGCTCTCTCTCTTCGCTCTCTGGCTCTCTCCCCATCCCACCATCCTTGCTCCCCTGTTTCCTTTCCCCTTGTCCCCCTTCCCCTCCCCCTCCGTCCTGCCCTCATGTCTACCATCTCCACGTGGACCATCAATCTGGACTGAGGTGAGCATGCTATCATGAAACGTGTCTGATTCCATTATTTAAATCTCTCTTCTATCTCTCCTTATTCTCTATGACATTATTATAATCATTATATACTTCAACTGTACGATTGTGCCTATCAAACCCGTGATTCATTGTGGGGGAATGGCTTTTCCTCCACACTCCCCGCGAGACATTCCTACTGATAAGACACATGGAGCTACACTAGAGCTGCCTGTAGCCAGATAGCCTGAATTGCTCTACAGAGGACTACCCAGCAGCCCTCAAGACTTGAAGGACTGCCAGTGTCTCACAACTCTCTCATAGGAGTGAATGGCGATGAGCCATATGTACTGCTTTATAATTTAATTAACTGTTTATTTCGTATGTTATCTATCTATCTATGTAAATATGTAAGATGACATTGCCTATTCCTGTAAATAATTATAGTAAGAAGAAGCTCAATGAGTTCTAATCAGTCTTATAGGGTTCCTATGAGTCAGAATAGATTTGGTTTTGAAAGAAGAGATTGTTCATTTCTAGCTCAGTTGCTTGGTTTTCTGATTTTCCCTCAGTCAGAAGAATATCTGGCGTGTTCATAACTCTCAGACCTCACAAAGAAAAATTAATTCATGAGTTAGTGGATGCATATGTTCAAATCAAACAACACTGCTACCTTGGAACTCTGATTTTGTAATTTCAAATATTGGAATTTGGAGAGCCTACTAATTCAAGGTATGCCTGTTGGTCACATCACTCCCATCTCTGTCATCCAACTTTATTCAAGAATCAT
Source organism: Tenrec ecaudatus (assembly GCF_050624435.1). Classification (NCBI taxonomy): domain Eukaryota; kingdom Metazoa; phylum Chordata; class Mammalia; order Afrosoricida; family Tenrecidae; genus Tenrec; species Tenrec ecaudatus. The sequence goes on along the minus strand of NW_027459150.1, from coordinate 63,982 downwards.
CCCTGGAGACACTTTCTTGTGGAACTGAGGTGCCTGCACCTTAGTATGCTATTCATAGCCCCAAACTCCTATAACAGCCAGGAACACTCCTAGACAAATGCCTGTTGTGGTTTCTTACTTAATGAGACCACCCCCATCACCGCCCTGCAATCAGGGGATTCCAAACCCTTCTGAGTCAGGGAGCCTTTGATACAGAAATGTCTGCCTCCTATCTCTTCCTCCTCCTGATGGTGCTGGGTCTCCCATCGGGTCAGTGGCAGGGAGATGCAGTGAATGACAGCACATTCAAAGACATATGGGGCCTTTAATGCTTATTTCATAAGACTCCAGGGGTCCTGCACCACATGCAGCTACAGGAGTCAAGCAATCAAGTGGTGAAGCCTTTACAGACTCTCCCTCTCACCTGTACCATCGCTAGGGACTCCATCTCCAGCAACAATGTTACTTGGGACTGGATCAGACAGAGCCCTGGGAGAAGCCTTAAGTGGATGGGAAGGAACTTCTATTGGTCAGAGTGGTTTAGCGAATACACACCATCCCTGAGAGACCATAGTCATTGACCAACACACATCCAAGATCCAGCTCTCCCTGCAGCTGAGCTCTGTGACCACTGACAAGCACTGTGCAAGGAGATAAGGAGAGGGAAAGTCGATGTGAGTCCCCACACAACCTACCATGCAGGACAGCTGGAGGCTGAACTAAGAGAGCTCTTATACCAGCAGGGGTAGCTCAGGCCCAGGAACCAGAAGCAGGTGGGTGTGTGAGCACAGATGAAATCTTCTGCTGTGTCTTGGGTTCATTTTGTTCCCACTGCTTAGGAGCAGATTGAGAGGAAACTCCAGTAGAAACTGTTTGGGAGAGTATGGGGGTGGGGGTCATTTTGACATTGTATGCCAGGTTTTTTCTCTTTTTTTAATTTGAGTAATTTCTTTTAAAATTTGGTTAGTAATCTCCATGTCCTTAAATATAGACACTGGTATCTTGTTCAGAATTGCATTAAAGTGATAGATCGCTTAGAGTGTCTTATTTTCACAAAGTTAAGGCTTACTACTTACTCATGATTATGACCCATTATTTGAATGATGTGTATGTCTTTTGGTTTCTTGGAATAGTGTTTTCTTTCTATGAGACTTTTGTTTCTCTGCTTAGGCTTATTCCAATTTGTTTTATGCTTGAGGTGGCTATTGCAAATTGTATTATTTTCTGATTTTCTTTTAAGAGCTTTCTCTATTGGTATGGGAACCAAACTGATTTTCTATGTTTCCCTTATAACTTGTGAAATGGCTTACCCTTCCAACTAGTTGCAATAATTTTCTTCTCAAGCTTTTGCGTTTTCTATGTTTAGAGAGTTTTACTTCTTTATTACCATTTGGATGCCTCTGTTTTTTCATTTGTTGATTGATAGCTATAGTTAAGATTTGCAGCATGATATGAAATAAGATTCGTATTTAATGGTATCCTTAATCTGGTTCCAATTAGAAAGTTGAATGAGTTCACTTCCTCTCCATGGAGTGCAATGTTTGCCATTGGCATTGCATTTTGCTGTTTTAAGACCTATCAAATCAGTTTGAACTCACAGAAACACTAGAGAAAACAATTAAACACAGGTCTTGCCTCATCCTCACAATTTTCATGTATGAGGCCTTTGTTGTGGTTACTGTGGCAATGTATATTCTTAAAGGTCATCCTTTTAAAAATGACCTTATGCTTTATCAAGCAGGATGTCCTCTTCCAAGTTCTGATTTCCTTGACACATGTTCAAAGTACTTGAGATGAAGTAATAACATGCTCACTTCTTTCTACTAATGATTACAAGTGTACATCATCCAATATATGATTGTTTGTTCTTCTGGCAGTCCATCACACCATGAAATTATTCACCAGTACCATAATTCAAATACATTGTTTAATTTTAGATCTTTCTCATTCATTCTCCATCTTTCACGTGCATATGAGACAATTGAAAACTTCATAGCTTGGGCCAGGTGTATCTCAGTCCTCAAAGGGACATCCTTGCTCTTCAATCTTTGAAGAGTTCTGTGCAACAGGTTTGCTCAATGAAATGCATCATTGACTGGGGTTTCCATGAATATTAATTGTAGATCCATGCAAAATGAACTCCATCCCAACTTTAATCTTGTCTCTATTTCCCATATTTTCCATTGTCCCATAGATTCATTTTGTTTACATTGAATTGTGGTGTACAGAGAAGGCGGAAATTCCTGGACTTCATCAGTAAGTTTTCAAATCCTGCTATCACCTTAGAACATGTTTTCAAATCCTGCTATCTTAGAACATGTAGCTTTATATCACCTGCATATCACAGATTATTAGCGGAGTTTCCTACAACCTTGATGTGTTTTCCATTTAGTACAGCTTCTCGTGTTATTTGTCCCATTTAGCATGTTATGCAGAGAAACTGCTGACATGTTCTATGATTCTGTATTTCTGTGATGCACAATGAACACCCATGGAAGCAACAAACCAAAAATCACACCACATTGAGCTTAGATATGAAAAATGACTTCATCAAAGTGCTTAAAATGCTTTCCAGATAATATGGCTATTCTATAACCACCCATTCCAAGAAAATATCTTCAAAAAAAACCCCAATGCCAATCAAACAAACAATAATAGCAGCAATGATTAATGTGAGTTAATATATTTGTATTTTTGCAACTTAAATGTCTCCTTCAGTCAAGTTCCATTTCATACCCTTTGCCTATTTTGAGTCTCAAAACCCTACATGTTCCACTGTCATTACTGGCAGTAAGTGAGATGGCATGATAAAGAGAGAGAAGTTAACTCTCCAGCAAATATGCAGAGGAATGAGAAAACATGGTAAAATAAATGTCCACTCTTAACTGAGGTTTTTAAAATATCAGAATCTCTTAACATTCTCTGTGCTTTCTGTGTCCCAACAGTTACTCTGATTTTCAGCCTAAGGAGATTGATTCCTCAATAGATGGAAGCAAATCTTAAGAAAGAGGAGGAACAATGCATGAATACTTTCTTTTAATAAATTGGCACTCTATGATGCTCACTCTCCCGACACAACTGCTGAAGCCAAAGCGGGTGAACAAGTAAATGTGGTGAAGAAAGCTGGTGGTGCACGGCTAACAAAAGAGATAGTGACTGGGGTCTTAAAGGCTTGAAGATAAACAAGCGGCCATCTAGCTCAGAAGCAACAAATCCCACATGGAAGAACACACAAGCCTGTGTGATCGAGTGGTCCCAAAGGGATCAGTTATCAGGCATCAAAGAACAAAAAAATCATACCATTGACTGCACACCTCCATGATAGGATCGCTGAAGACAAATGCGTGCATAAGCAAATGTGGCGAAGAAAGCTGATGGTGCCCAGCTATCAAAAGAGATAGTGTCTGGGGTCTTAAAAGCTTGAAGGTGAACAAGCGGCCATCTAGCTCAGACACAAAAAAGCCCAAATGGAAGAAGCACACCAACCAGTGCGATCACGGCGTGCCAAAGGGACCAGGTATAAGTATCATGCAAAAAAAAGACATATATGTGTGTGTATGTATGTATGTATATGTATGTATGTGTGTGTGTATATATATACATACATATATATATATATACATACATACATACCATATTGAATGAAGGGGGAAGTGCACAGTGGAGACCCAGGGCCCAAGTGTCGGCCACTGGAGATCCCCTCATAGAGGGGTTTAGGAGAGGAGACGAGTCAGTCAGGGTGCGAGGTAGTACCGATGAAGAACACAGCTTTCCCCCAGATCCTGGATGATTCCTCCCCCCAACTACCGTGATCCGAATTCTACCTTGCAGGACTGGCTAGGGCAGAGGTTGTAAAATGGTGCATACGGGGGCTGGAGGCACAGGGAATCCAGGGTGGATGATACCTTCAGGACCAAGGTTGTGAGGGGCGATGCTGGGAAAGTGGAGGGTGAGTGGGTTGGAAAGGGGGAACTGATTACAAGGACCCACATGTGACCTCCTCCCTGGGAGAGGGACAGCAGAGAAGGGGGGAAAGGGATACTCTGGATAGGGCAAGATATGACAAAATAACAATGTATAAATTACCAAGGGCACATGAGGGAGAGGGGAGCGGGGAGGGAGGGGGAAAAAAGAGGACCTGATGTAAAGGGCTTAAGTGGAGAGCAAATGCTTTGAGAATGATTGGGGCAGGGAACGTTCGGATGTGCTTAATACAATTGATGTATGTATATGTATGTTTGTGATAAGAGTTGTATAAGCCCCTAATAAAATGTAAAAAAAGAAAATGATTAGGGCAAAGAATGTACAGATGTGCTTTATACAATTGATGTATGTATATGTATGGATTGTGATAAGAGTTGTATGAGCCCCTAATAAAATGTTTTTTTTTAAAAAGAAATATAAAAAAAAGAAAGAGGGGACATTAGACTTTTTCTTTTCAGTTTCTCAGAAAAGATTGGAAGTTTCTCTACTTTTTTTCGTCTTTCTTCTGGGGTTTCTAACATTCAGATCACCTCTTCAATTTCCAGGTTAAGTTTTAAAACTTCGTGAAAAACATCACGTTGTGGGAAGAGTTCTCGATGAACTAGAGCCGGGTTGCCCCCAGGCACTAGGGATATCAGGCCTCTATTGACCTGTGAGACATGACGTTGCTGGAAGCATCAGTGTACAGAGGCATGGGAACCTCAAAAGAGTTTCTTCCGTGTGAAAATAACAACCAGGCTGAACTTCATGGCAGGGTTCCAGATTCCCAGGAATTCCACGGGCTGTATTGCTCAGAGATAGAACCTACTGCTTGGGGCACACTTAATCTGACAAACTTGCTGGACTCACGGCTTTCCCAAAGACCCAAGATTCTCAAAGAGCGAGAGTAAGTTTGACGGAAAAACACATTGCCGGTGGCGCCTTTTGACCTTGAAACCGGCAAGAAGCAAGATTTCCCTTAAACCATGAATCTCAGAAACATTGTGACAGTGAAGTAAAACCAGTGAGAGCAGATGTACTTCCAATAATCCAACACTTAAATTAGACCTCATACCTAAATCCTATCCTAAAAACAACCCTAATCCTAACCCTAAACTAGGTGAAAAGCTAACCCTAGGTGTAAACCTAAACAGAGATGTACCCTAAGCCTAGGTCTAACTGTATTCTCCTAACCTTAAACTTAACCCTAACCTAAGGCTCACCCTAAAGCAAGCCCTAACCATAACCGTATGTCTACCCTAAGGGTAACCCTAATCCTAACCCCAAATCTGATGTGAACATGCAGCTGCCACTACAACTAACCTTACTCCTAACCGTCATTCTTCGCCTGAACCTAACTTAACTCTATCCCTCACCTTCAATCGAAGCATCCATAGCACCGTTAATGTAATCCAATCCCTTAAACTAGACAGAGAGCTAAATTTAACCATAACCAAAATGGACGTAACACACAAACCGTAAGCCTGAACCCAACTCTTAACCTCGCACACTGTCTAACCCTCACACAAATATTAACCCCAACCCATATCTAAACAGTCAAGTTTACCATAGGCCTAAATGAGACAATAGGTTCGCTCATCCTTAAGTACTAAATCCTACTCTTACCTTCCACCTCACACTCACCCTACATTTGATCCTCAGACTTACCATAACCCGAATCCTCACACAGCCGTAACTCTAACGTGAACTCTAACTCTGTCCCTAAACATGCCCAAATGCCTGTACCTATGCCCGTCTAAAGTTAAACCTAAACCGAAATCTTCTCTGCCACCGTTTTGCAGCAGTTTAAAGAAGTACACTGGGAAAGATTTTTCTGCAAGGAAGAAACTGCAGGCGGCGTGCCTGAACTGAGAATATCATGCTGCACGAGCTCTTTGGCCTCAGATGCTAGAAGTGCCATGAGTGGGAAGTATAAAGAAACGGGACTTTACTTTCTCCGTGATCATCAACCTTTGTGGATTCTCTTTGTTCTAGACGCCTGAAATAAAGACAGTTGTCCTGAGTTCACCTAAACCTCCACCGAGTGAGGCGCGGGAACTTGCCGGTATCAGAGAATTCCCAAGAAGGCTGAACGTCCACAATTAAATGGTCATTGCCCAGAAAGAAACGCCAGCCGGATCAGCCTGGGAAACAAGCTTCCATTAGACAATGAAGATGTGAGAATCTGGTACGGCCACAGTTCACGGTTTCCATAGATCCATGCAATTCCGTGTTGAATTTCAGTCCGAAAATGAAACCGCTGGAGCCTCTGTTCAGCAGGCCCTGGTGTAGCTCCCAGAGGCACAATGGTGCTCCTCTAGAATTTGGACGAAAAACGTTTTCACGGGAATAAGCAACCTTGATCAAGCCAGGTGGGTCTTGGAAAAACGAAATTGCTGCGTGTGCCTGGAATACTGACAAGCACTCACCTGTGTCACTCTATGGCGCATTCAGCACAGGAATCTGCATCGATTGAGCCAAGACAAAGGAAAGTTCAGGGAGGCAGCACCCGTGTAGAAAAGCATTTGTTCTTCAAAGAGGAGGCCAATATTGTGAAACGACATACCCATGGCAAATAGTTTTCATCGGCAGTTTCATGGAGCAATATTGCGGGGAGAGAAAAGGCACCACCTGAGGGAGGCACGCTCAAAAAAACTACGTAGGGCAGGAGACGGGTCGCCACCAGGCACTAGGGGTGTCGGGCCTCAACATTGTAAGCAGAGTTCACTGAGTCCCTGAGTGAAGTTTTCTCCGGTGTCCTTCGTCTACGTTCCTAAAATTTACTCTGCGGTTTCGGATGACTCTGGGTTACGAACGGCCACCATTCACCGTTCTCCTTACACTCGTGCGTCTCCATCGACCTTAAAGGAAAGGGAGGACACGCAGATGCTGGCAGCTAAATTCAGCAGAGTTAGTGTCAACACAAAAGAGACAGCTCTGTGGGGACCCGTCTTCCATGGTAAAACATTTCCTAACGAATAAGAAATCTTCCCATCGCAATGACAATATGAGAGAATTGCCACCGGTGGATTTGCCGATGTGCCTATAAACATCTTCTTCAGGCCATGAAGTAGTGAAGCACGGGAACCCAGGCGCTTCACCATTTTTCCTAGACCAGTGAAACTTAAAGAGCCACTATTGACCTGTGAGACATGACGTTGCTGGAAGCATCAGTGTACAGAGGCATGGGAACCTCGAAGGAGTTTCTTCCGTGTGAAAATAACAACCAGGCTGAACTTCATGGCAGGGTTCCAGATTCCCAGGAATTCCACGGGCTGTATTGCTCAGAGATAGAACCTACTGCTTGGGGCACACTTAATCTGAAAAGCTTGCTGGACTCACGGCTTTCCCAAAGACCCAAGATTCTCAAAGAGCGAGCGTAAGTTTGACGGAAATACAAACTGCCGGTGGCGCCTTTTGACCTAGAAACCGGCAAGAAGCAAGATTTCCCTTAAACCATGAATCTCAGAAACATTGTGACAGTGAAGGAAAACCAGTGAGAGCAGATGTACTTCCAATAATCCAACACTTAAATTAGACCTCATACCTAAATCCTATCCTAAAAACAACCCTAATCCTAACCCTAAACTAGGTGAAAAGCTAACCCTACGTGTAAACCTAAACAGAGATGTAACCCTAAGACTAGGTCTAACTGTATTCTCCTAACCTTAAACTTAACCCTAACCTAAGGCTCACCCTAAAGCAAGCCCTAACCATAACCGTATGTCTACCCTAAGGCTAACCCTAATCCTAACCCCAAATCGGATGTGAACATGCAGCTCCCACTACAACTAACCTTACTCCTAACCGTCATTCTTCGCCTGAACCTAACTTAACTCTATCCCTCACCTTCAATCGATACCTCAATTTCACCGTTAATGTAAACCAATCCCTTAAACTAGAGAGAGAGCTTAACTTAACCTTAATGAAAACGGATGTAACACACAAACCGTAAGCCTGACCCCAAATCAAACTCGCACACTGTCTAACCCTCACACAAATATTAACCCCAACCCATATCTAAACAGTCAAGTTTACCATAAGCCTAAATGAGACAATAGGTTCGCTCATCCTTAAGCACTAAACCCTACTCTTACCTTCCACCTCACACTCACCCTACATTTGATCCTCAGACTTACCATAACCCGAATCCTCACACAGCCGTAACTCTAACGTGAACTCTAACTCTGTCCCTAAACATGCCCAAATGCCTGTACCTATGCCCGTCTAAAGTTACACCTAAACCGAAATCTTCTGTGCCACCATTTTGCAGCAGTTTAAAGAAGTACACTGGGAAAGATTTTTCTGCAAGGAAGAAACTGCAGGCGGCGTGCCTGAACTGAGAATATCATGCTGCACGAGCTCTTTGGCCTCAGATGCTAGAAGTGCCATGAGTGGGAAATATAAAGAAACGGGACTTTACTTTCTCCGTGATCATCAACCTTTGTGGATTCTCTTTGTTCTAGACGCCAGAAATAAAGACAGTTGTCCTGAGTCACCTAAACCTCCACCGAGTGAGGCGCGGGAACTTGCCGGTATCAGAGAATTCTCAAGAAGGCTGAACGTCCACAATTAAATGGTTATTGCCCAGAAAGAAGCGCCAGCCAGATCAGCCTGGGAAACAAGCTTCCATTAGACAATGAAGATGTGAGAATCTGGTACGGCCACAGTTCACGTTTTCCATAGATCCATGCAATTCCGTGTTGAATTTCAGTCCGAAAATGAAACCGCTGGAGCCTCTGTTCAGCAGGCCCTGGTGTAGCTCCCAGAGGCACAATGGTGCTCCTCTAGAATTTGGACGAAAAACGTTTTCACGGGAATAAGCAACCTTGATCAAGCCAGGTGGGTCTTGGAAAAACGAAATTGCTGCGTGTGCCGGGAAAACTGACAAGCACTCACCTGTGTCACTCTATGGCGCATTCAGCACAGGAATCTGCATCGATTGAGCCAAGACAAAGGAAAGTTCAGGGAGGCAGCACCCGTGTAGAAAAGCATTTGTTCTTCAAAGAGGAGGCCAATATTGTGAAACGACATACCCATGGCAAATAGTTTTCATCGGCAGTTTCATGGAGCAATATTGCGGGGAGAGAAAAGGCACCACCTGAGGGAGGCACGCTCAAAAAAACTACGTAGGGCAGGAGAGGGGTCGCCCCCAGGCACTAGGGGTGTCGGGCCTCAACATTGTAAGCAGAGTTCACTGAAGTCCCTGAGTGAAGTTTTCTCCGGTGTTCTTCATCTACGTTCCTAAAATTTACTCTGCGGTTTCTGATGACTCTGGGTTACGAACGGCCACCATTCACCGTTCTCCTTACACTCGTGCGTCTCCATCGACCTTACATGGTAAAACATTTCCTAACGAATAAGAAATCTTCCCATCGCAATGACAATATGAGAGAATTGCCACCGGTGGATTTGCCGATGTGCCTATAAACAACTTCAGTACATGAAGTAGTGAAGCAAGGGGACCCAGGCGCTTCACCCTTTTTCCTAGACCAGTGAAACTTAAAGAGCCACTATTGACCTGTGAAACATGACGTTGCTGGAAGCATCAGTGTACAGAGGCATGGGAACCTCAAAGGAGTTTCTTCCGTGTGAAAATAACAACCAGGCTGAACTTCATGGCAGGGTTCCAGATTCCCAGGAATTCCACGGGCTGTATTGCTCAGAGATAGAACCTACTGCTTGGGGCACACTTAATCTGAAAAGCTTGCTGGACTCACGGCTTTCCCAAAGACCCAAGATTCTCAAAGAGCGAGCATAAGTTTGACGGAAAAACAAACTGCCGGTGGCGCCTTTTGATCTTGAAACCGGCAAGAAGCAAGATTTCCCTTAAACCATGAATCTCAGAAACATTGTGACAGTGAAGGAAAACCAGTGAGAGCAGATGTACTTCCAATAATCCAACACTTAAATTAGACCTCATACCTAAATCCTATCCTAAAAACAACCCTAATCCTAACCCTAAACAAGGTGAAAAGCTAACCCTAGGTGTAAACCTAAACAGAGATGTAACCCTAAGCCTAGGTCTAATTGTATTCTCCTAACCTTAAACTTAACCCTAAACTAAGGCTCAACCTAAAGCAAGCCCTAACTATAACCGTATGTCTACCCTAAGGCTAACCCTAATCCTAACACCAAATCAGATGTGAACATGCAGCTCCCCCTACAACTAACCTTACTCCTAACCGTCATTCTTCGCCTGAACCTAACTTAACTCTATCCCTCACCTTCAATCGATACCTCAATTTCACCGTTAATGTAAACCAATCCCTTAAACTAGACAGAGAACTTAACTTTATCTTAATGAAAACAGATGTAACACACAAACCGTAAGCATGACCCCAACTCAACCTCGCACACTGTCTAACCCTCACACAAATATTAACCCCAACCCATATCTAAACAGTCAAGTTTACCATAAACCTAAATGAGACAATAGGTTCGCTCATCCTTAAGCACTAAACCCTACTCTTACCTTCCACCTCACACTCACCCTACATTTGATCCTCAGACTTACCATAACCGGAATCCTCACACAGCCGTAACTCTAACGTGAACTCTAACTCTTTCCCTAAACATGCCCAAATGCCTGTACCTATGCCCGTCTAAAGTTAAACCTAAACGAAATCTTCTGTGCCACCATTTTGCAGCAGTTTAAAGAAGTACACTGGGAAAGATTTTTCTGCAAGGAAGAAACTGCAGGCGGCGTGCCTGAACTGAGAATATCATGCTGCACGAGCTCTTTGGCCTCAGATGCTAGAAGTGCCATGAGTGGGAAATATAAAGAAACGGGACTTTACTTTCTCCGTGATCATCAACCTTTGTGGATTCTCTTTGTTCTAGACGCCTGAAATAAAGACAGTTGTCCTGAGTCACCTAAACCTCCACCGAGTGAGGCGCGGGAACTTGCCGGTATCAGAGAATTCCCAAGAAGGCTGAACGTCCACAATTAAATGGTCATTGCCCAGAAAGAAGTGCCAGCCGGATCAGCCTGGGAAACAAGCTTCCATTAGACAATGAAGATGTGAGAATCTGGTACGGCTACAGTTCATGGTTTCCATAGATCCATGCAATTCCGTGTTGAATTTCAGTCCGAAAATGAAACCGCTGGAGCCTCTGTTCAGCAGGCCCTGGTGTAGCTCCCAGAGGCACAATGGTGCTCCTCTAGAATTTGGACGAAAAACGTTTTCACCGGAATAAGCAACCTTGATCAAGCCAGGTGGGTCTTGGAAAAACGAAATTGCTGCGTGTGCCTGCAATACTGACAAGCACTCACCTGTGTCACTCTATGGCGCAATCAGCACAGGAATCTGCATCGATTGAGCCAAGACAAAGGAAAGTTCAGGGAGGCAGCACCCGTGTAGAAAAGCATTTGTTCTTCAAAGAGGAGGCCAATATTGTGAAATGACATACCCATGGCAAATAGTTTTCATCGGCAGTTTCATGGAGCAATATTGCGGGGAGAGAAAAGGCACCACCTGAGAGAGGCACGCTCAAAAAAACTACGTAGGGCAGGATACGGGTCGCCCCCAGGCACTAGGGGTGTCGGGCCTCAACATTGTAAGCAGAGTTCACTGAAGTCCCTGAGTGAAGTTTTCTCCGGTGTCCTTCCTCTACGTTCCTAAAATTTACTCTGCGGTTTCTGATGACTCTGGGTTACGAACGGCCACCATTCACCGTTCTCCTTACACTCGTGCGTCTCCATCGACCTTAAAGGAAAGGGAGGACACGCAGATGCTGGCAGCTAAATTCAGCAGAGTTAGTGTCAACACAAAAGAGACAGCTCTGTGGGCACCCGTCGTCCATGGTAAAACATTTCCTAACGAATAAGAAATCTTCCCATCGCAATGACAATATGAGAGAATTGCCACCGGTGGATTTGCCGATGTGCCTATAAACATCTTCTTCAGGTCATGAAGTAGTGAAGCACGGGAACCCAGGCGCTTCACCCTTTTTCCTAGACCAGTGAAACTTAAAGAGCCACTATTGACCTGTGAGACATGACGTTGCTGGAAGCATCAGTGTACAGAGGCATGGGAACCTCAAAGGAGTTTCTTCCGTGTGAAAATAAACAACCAGGCTGAACTTCATGGCAGGGTTCCAGATTCCCAGGAATTCCACGGGCTGTATTGCTCAGAGATAGAACCTACTGCTTGGGGCACACTTAATCTGAAAAGCTTGCTGGACTCACGGCTTTCCCAAAGACCCAAGATTCTCAAAGAGCGAGCGTAAGTTTGACGGAAATACAAACTGCCGGTGGCGCCTTTTGACCTAGAAACCGGCAAGAAGCAAGATTTCCCTTAAACCATGAATCTCAGAAACATTGTGACAGTGAAGGAAAACCAGTGAGAGCAGATGTACTTCCAATAATCCAACACTTAAATTAGACCTCATACCTAAATCCTATCCTAAAAACAACCCTAATCCTAACCCTAAACTAGGTGAAAAGCTAACCCTACGTGTAAACCTAAACAGAGATGTAACCCTAAGACTAGGTCTAACTGTATTCTCCTAACCTTAAACTTAACCCTAACCTAAGGCTCACCCTAAAGCAAGCCCTAACCATAACCGTATGTCTACCCTAAGGCTAACCCTAATCCTAACCCCAAATCGGATGTGAACATGCAGCTCCCACTACAACTAACCTTACTCCTAACCGTCATTCTTCGCCTGAACCTAACTTAACTCTATCCCTCACCTTCAATCGATACCTCAATTTCACCGTTAATGTAAACCAATCCCTTAAACTAGAGAGAGAGCTTAACTTAACCTTAATGAAAACGGATGTAACACACAAACCGTAAGCCTGACCCCAAATCAAACTCGCACACTGTCTAACCCTCACACAAATATTAACCCCAACCCATATCTAAACAGTCAAGTTTACCATAAGCCTAAATGAGACAATAGGTTCGCTCATCCTTAAGCACTAAACCCTACTCTTACCTTCCACCTCACACTCACCCTACATTTGATCCTCAGACTTACCATAACCCGAATCCTCACACAGCCGTAACTCTAACGTGAACTCTAACTCTGTCCCTAAACATGCCCAAATGCCTGTACCTATGCCCGTCTAAAGTTACACCTAAACCGAAATCTTCTGTGCCACCATTTTGCAGCAGTTTAAAGAAGTACACTGGGAAAGATTTTTCTGCAAGGAAGAAACTGCAGGCGGCGTGCCTGAACTGAGAATATCATGCTGCACGAGCTCTTTGGCCTCAGATGCTAGAAGTGCCATGAGTGGGAAATATAAAGAAACGGGACTTTACTTTCTCCGTGATCATCAACCTTTGTGGATTCTCTTTGTTCTAGACGCCTGAAATAAAGACAGTTGTCCTGAGTCACCTAAACCTCCACCGAGTGAGGCGCGGGAACTTGCCGGTATCAGAGAATTCCCAAGAAGGCTGAACGTCCACAATTAAATGGTCATTGCCCAGAAAGAAGTGCCAGCCGGATCAGCCTGGGAAACAAGCTTCCATTAGACAATGAAGATGTGAGAATCTGGTACGGCTACAGTTCATGGTTTCCATAGATCCATGCAATTCCGTGTTGAATTTCAGTCCGAAAATGAAACCGCTGGAGCCTCTGTTCAGCAGGCCCTGGTGTAGCTCCCAGAGGCACAATGGTGCTCCTCTAGAATTTGGACGAAAAACGTTTTCACCGGAATAAGCAACCTTGATCAAGCCAGGTGGGTCTTGGAAAAACGAAATTGCTGCGTGTGCCTGCAATACTGACAAGCACTCACCTGTGTCACTCTATGGCGCAATCAGCACAGGAATCTGCATCGATTGAGCCAAGACAAAGGAAAGTTCAGGGAGGCAGCACCCGTGTAGAAAAGCATTTGTTCTTCAAAGAGGAGGCCAATATTGTGAAATGACATACCCATGGCAAATAGTTTTCATCGGCAGTTTCATGGAGCAATATTGCGGGGAGAGAAAAGGCACCACCTGAGAGAGGCACGCTCAAAAAAACTACGTAGGGCAGGATACGGGTCGCCCCCAGGCACTAGGGGTGTCGGGCCTCAACATTGTAAGCAGAGTTCACTGAAGTCCCTGAGTGAAGTTTTCTCCGGTGTCCTTCCTCTACGTTCCTAAAATTTACTCTGCGGTTTCTGATGACTCTGGGTTACGAACGGCCACCATTCACCGTTCTCCTTACACTCGTGCGTCTCCATCGACCTTAAAGGAAAGGGAGGACACGCAGATGCTGGCAGCTAAATTCAGCAGAGTTAGTGTCAACACAAAAGAGACAGCTCTGTGGGCACCCGTCGTCCATGGTAAAACATTTCCTAACGAATAAGAAATCTTCCCATCGCAATGACAATATGAGAGAATTGCCACCGGTGGATTTGCCGATGTGCCTATAAACATCTTCTTCAGGTCATGAAGTAGTGAAGCACGGGAACCCAGGCGCTTCACCCTTTTTCCTAGACCAGTGAAACTTAAAGAGCCACTATTGACCTGTGAGACATGACGTTGCTGGAAGCATCAGTGTACAGAGGCATGGGAACCTCAAAGGAGTTTCTTCCGTGTGAAAATAACAACCAGGCTGAACTTCATGGCAGGGTTCCAGATTCCCAGGAATTCCACGGGCTGTATTGCTCAGAGATAGAACCTACTGCTTGGGGCACACTTAATCTGAAAAGCTTGCTGGACTCACGGCTTTCCCAAAGACCCAAGATTCTCAAAGAGCGAGCGTAAGTTTGACGGAAATACAAACTGCCGGTGGCGCCTTTTGACCTAGAAACCGGCAAGAAGCAAGATTTCCCTTAAACCATGAATCTCAGAAACATTGTGACAGTGAAGGAAAACCAGTGAGAGCAGATGTACTTCCAATAATCCAACACTTAAATTAGACCTCATACCTAAATCCTATCCTAAAAACAACCCTAATCCTAACCCTAAACTAGGTGAAAAGCTAACCCTACGTGTAAACCTAAACAGAGATGTAACCCTAAGACTAGGTCTAACTGTATTCTCCTAACCTTAAACTTAACCCTAACCTAAGGCTCACCCTAAAGCAAGCCCTAACCATAACCGTATGTCTACCCTAAGGCTAACCCTAATCCTAACCCCAAATCGGATGTGAACATGCAGCTCCCACTACAACTAACCTTACTCCTAACCGTCATTCTTCGCCTGAACCTAACTTAACTCTATCCCTCACCTTCAATCGATACCTCAATTTCACCGTTAATGTAAACCAATCCCTTAAACTAGAGAGAGAGCTTAACTTAACCTTAATGAAAACGGATGTAACACACAAACCGTAAGCCTGACCCCAAATCAAACTCGCACACTGTCTAACCCTCACACAAATATTAACCCCAACCCATATCTAAACAGTCAAGTTTACCATAAGCCTAAATGAGACAATAGGTTCGCTCATCCTTAAGCACTAAACCCTACTCTTACCTTCCACCTCACACTCACCCTACATTTGATCCTCAGACTTACCATAACCCGAATCCTCACACAGCCGTAACTCTAACGTGAACTCTAACTCTGTCCCTAAACATGCCCAAATGCCTGTACCTATGCCCGTCTAAAGTTACACCTAAACCGAAATCTTCTGTGCCACCATTTTGCAGCAGTTTAAAGAAGTACACTGGGAAAGATTTTTCTGCAAGGAAGAAACTGCAGGCGGCGTGCCTGAACTGAGAATATCATGCTGCACGAGCTCTTTGGCCTCAGATGCTAGAAGTGCCATGAGTGGGAAATATAAAGAAACGGGACTTTACTTTCTCCGTGATCATCAACCTTTGTGGATTCTCTTTGTTCTAGACGCCAGAAATAAAGACAGTTGTCCTGAGTCACCTAAACCTCCACCGAGTGAGGCGCGGGAACTTGCCGGTATCAGAGAATTCTCAAGAAGGCTGAACGTCCACAATTAAATGGTTATTGCCCAGAAAGAAGCGCCAGCCAGATCAGCCTGGGAAACAAGCTTCCATTAGACAATGAAGATGTGAGAATCTGGTACGGCCACAGTTCACGTTTTCCATAGATCCATGCAATTCCGTGTTGAATTTCAGTCCGAAAATGAAACCGCTGGAGCCTCTGTTCAGCAGGCCCTGGTGTAGCTCCCAGAGGCACAATGGTGCTCCTCTAGAATTTGGACGAAAAACGTTTTCACGGGAATAAGCAACCTTGATCAAGCCAGGTGGGTCTTGGAAAAACGAAATTGCTGCGTGTGCCGGGAAAACTGACAAGCACTCACCTGTGTCACTCTATGGCGCATTCAGCACAGGAATCTGCATCGATTGAGCCAAGACAAAGGAAAGTTCAGGGAGGCAGCACCCGTGTAGAAAAGCATTTGTTCTTCAAAGAGGAGGCCAATATTGTGAAACGACATACCCATGGCAAATAGTTTTCATCGGCAGTTTCATGGAGCAATATTGCGGGGAGAGAAAAGGCACCACCTGAGGGAGGCACGCTCAAAAAAACTACGTAGGGCAGGAGAGGGGTCGCCCCCAGGCACTAGGGGTGTCGGGCCTCAACATTGTAAGCAGAGTTCACTGAAGTCCCTGAGTGAAGTTTTCTCCGGTGTCCTTCATCTACGTTCCTAAAATTTACTCTGCGGTTTCTGATGACTCTGGGTTACGAACGGCCACCATTCACCGTTCTCCTTACACTCGTGCGTCTCCATCGACCTTACATGGTAAAACATTTCCTAACGAATAAGAAATCTTCCCATCGCAATGACAATATGAGAGAATTGCCACCGGTGGATTTGCCGATGTGCCTATAAACAACTTCAGTACATGAAGTAGTGAAGCAAGGGGACCCAGGCGCTTCACCCTTTTTCCTAGACCAGTGAAACTTAAAGAGCCACTATTGACCTGTGAAACATGACGTTGCTGGAAGCATCAGTGTACAGAGGCATGGGAACCTCAAAGGAGTTTCTTCCGTGTGAAAATAACAACCAGGCTGAACTTCATGGCAGGGTTCCAGATTCCCAGGAATTCCACGGGCTGTATTGCTCAGAGATAGAACCTACTGCTTGGGGCACACTTAATCTGAAAAGCTTGCTGGACTCACGGCTTTCCCAAAGACCCAAGATTCTCAAAGAGCGAGCATAAGTTTGACGGAAAAACAAACTGCCGGTGGCGCCTTTTGATCTTGAAACCGGCAAGAAGCAAGATTTCCCTTAAACCATGAATCTCAGAAACATTGTGACAGTGAAGGAAAACCAGTGAGAGCAGATGTACTTCCAATAATCCAACACTTAAATTAGACCTCATACCTAAATCCTATCCTAAAAACAACCCTAATCCTAACCCTAAACAAGGTGAAAAGCTAACCCTAGGTGTAAACCTAAACAGAGATGTAACCCTAAGCCTAGGTCTAATTGTATTCTCCTAACCTTAAACTTAACCCTAAACTAAGGCTCAACCTAAAGCAAGCCCTAACTATAACCGTATGTCTACCCTAAGGCTAACCCTAATCCTAACACCAAATCAGATGTGAACATGCAGCTCCCCCTACAACTAACCTTACTCCTAACCGTCATTCTTCGCCTGAACCTAACTTAACTCTATCCCTCACCTTCAATCGATACCTCAATTTCACCGTTAATGTAAACCAATCCCTTAAACTAGACAGAGAACTTAACTTTATCTTAATGAAAACAGATGTAACACACAAACCGTAAGCATGACCCCAACTCAACCTCGCACACTGTCTAACCCTCACACAAATATTAACCCCAACCCATATCTAAACAGTCAAGTTTACCATAAACCTAAATGAGACAATAGGTTCGCTCATCCTTAAGCACTAAACCCTACTCTTACCTTCCACCTCACACTCACCCTACATTTGATCCTCAGACTTACCATAACCGGAATCCTCACACAGCCGTAACTCTAACGTGAACTCTAACTCTTTCCCTAAACATGCCCAAATGCCTGTACCTATGCCCGTCTAAAGTTAAACCTAAACGAAATCTTCTGTGCCACCATTTTGCAGCAGTTTAAAGAAGTACACTGGGAAAGATTTTTCTGCAAGGAAGAAACTGCAGGCGGCGTGCCTGAATTGAGAATATCATGCTGCACGAGCTCTTTGGCCTCAGATGCTAGAAGGCCATGAGTGGGAAGTATAAAGAAACGGGACTTTACTTTCTCCATGATCATCAACCTTTGTGGATTCTCTTTGTTCTAGACGCCTGAAATAAAGACAGTTGTCCTGAGTCACCTAAACCTCCACCGAGTGAGGCCTGGGAACTTGCCGGTAAAAGAGAATTCCGAAGAAGGCTGAACGTCCACAATTAAATGTTAATTGCCCAGAAAGAAGCCCCAGCCGGATCAACCATGGAAAACAAGCTTCCATTAGACAATGAAGATGTGAGAATCTTGCACGGCTACAGTTCACGGTTTCCATAGATCCATGCAATTCCGTGTTGAATTTCAGTCCGAAAATGAAACCGCTGGAGCCTCTGTTCAGCAGGCCCTGGTTAGCTCCCAGAGGCACAATGGTGCTCCTCTAGAATTTGGACGAAAAATGTTTTCACGGGAATAAGCTACCTTGATCAAGCCAGGTGGGTCTTGGAAAAACGAAATTGCTGCGTGTGCCTGGAATGCTGACAAGCACACACCTGTGTCACTCTATGGCGCATTCAGCACAGGAATCTGCATTGATTGAGCCAAGACAAAGGAAAGTTCAGGGAGGCAGCACCCGTGCAGAAAAGCATTTGTTCTTCAAAGAGGAGGCCAATTTTGTGAAACGACATACCCATGGCAAATAGTTTTCATCGGCAGAGTTTCATGGAGCAATATTGCGGGGAGAGAAAAGGCACCACCTGAGAGAGGCACGCTCAAAAAAACTACGTAGGGCAGGAGACGGGTCGCCCCCAGGCACTAGGGGTGTCGGGCCTCAACATTGTAAGCAGATTTCACTGAAGTCCCTGAGTGAAGTTTTCTCCAGTATCCTACGTCTACGTTCCTAAAATTTACTCTGCGGTTTCTGATGACTCTGGGTTATGAACGGCCACCATTCACCGTTCTCCTTACACTCGTGCGTCTCCATCGACCTTAAAGGAAAGGGAGGTCACGCAGATGCTGGCAGCTAAATTCAGCAGAGTTTGTCTCAACACAAAAGAGACAGCTCTGTGGGGACCCGTCTTCCATGGTAAAACATTTCCTACGGAATAAGAAATCTTCCCATCGCAATGACAATATGAGAGAATTGCCACTGGTGGATTTGCCGATGTGCCTACAAACATCTTCAGGCCATGAAGTAGTGAAGCACGGGAACCCAGGCGCTTCACCCTTTTTCCTAGACCAGTGAAACTTAAAGAGCCACTATTGACCCGTGAGACATGACGTTGCTGGAAGCATCAGTGTACAGAGGCATGGGAACCTCAAAGGAGTTTCTTCCGTGTGAAAATAACAACCAGGCTGAACTTCATGGCAGGTTTCCAGATTCCCAGGAATTCCACGGGCTGTATTGCTCAGAGATAGAACCTACTGCTTGGGGCACACTTAATCTGAAAAGCTTGCTGGACTCACGGCTTTCCCAAAGACCCAAGATTCTCAAAGAGCGAGCGTAAGTTTGACGGAAATACAAACTGCCGGTGGCGCCTTTTGACCTAGAAACCGGCAAGAAGCAAGATTTCCCTTAAACCATGAATCTCAGAAACATTGTGACAGTGAAGGAAAACCAGTGAGAGCAGATGTACTTCCAATAATCCAACACTTATATTAGACCTCATACCTAAATCCTATCCTAAAAACAACCCTAATCCTAACCCTAAACAAGGTGAAAAGCTAACCCTAGGTGTAAACTTAAACAGAGATGTAACCCTAAGACTAGGTCTAACTGTATTCTCCTAACCTTAAACTTAACCCTAATCTAAGGCTCACCCTAAAGCAAGCCCTAACCATAACCGTATGTCTACCCTAATCCTAACCCCAAATCTGATGTGAACATGCAGCTCCCCCTACAACTATCCTTACTCCTAACCGTCATTCTTCGCCTGAATCTAACTTAACTCTATCCCTCACCTTCAATCGATACCTCAATTTCACCGTTAATGTAAACGAATCCCTTAAACTAGAAAGAGAGCTAAACTTAACCTTAATGAAAACGGATGTAACACACAAACCGTAAGCCTGACCCCAACTCAACCTCGCACACTGTCTAACCCTCACACAAATATTAACCCCAACCCATATCTAAACAGTCAAGTTTACCATAAGCCTAAATGAGACAATAGGTTCGCTCATCCTTAAGCACTAAACCCTACTCTTACCTTCCACCTCACACTCACCCTACATTTGATCCTCAGACTTACCATAACCTGAATCCTCACACAGCCGTAACTCTAACGTGAACTCTAACTCTTTCCCTAAACATGCCCAAATGCCTGTACCTATGCCCGTCTAAAGTTAAACCTAAACCGAAATCTTCTGTGCCACCATTTTGCAGCAGTTTAAAGAAGTACACTGGGAAAGATTTTTCTGCAAGGAAGAAACTGCAGGCGGCGTGCCTGAACTGAGAATATCATGCTGCACGAGCTCTTAGGCCTCAGATGCTAGAAGTGCCATGAGTGGGCACTATAAAGAAACGGGTCTTTACTTTCTCCATGATCATCAACCTTTGTGGATTCTCTTTGTTCTAGACGCCTGAAATAAAGACAGTTGTCCTGAGTCACCTAAACCTCCACCGAGTGAGGCGCGGGAACTTGCCGGTATCAGAGAATTCCCAAGAAGGCTGAACGTCCACAATTAAATGGTCATTGCCCAGAAAGAAGCGCCAGCCGGATCAGCCTGGGAAACAAGCTTCCATTAGACAATGAAGATGTGAGAATCTGGTACGGCCACAGTTCACGGTTTCCATAGATCCATGCAATTCCGTGTTGAATTTCAGTCCGAAAATGAAACCGCTGGAGCCTCTGTTCAGCAGGCCCTGGTGTAGCTCCCAGAGGCACAATGGTGCTCCTCTAGAATTTGGACGAAAAACGTTTTCACGGGAATAAGCAACAATGATCAAGCCAGTGGGTCTTGGAAAAACGAAATTGCTGCGTGTGCCTGGAATACTGACAAGCACTCACCTGTGTCACTCTATGGCGCATTCAGCACAGGAATCTGCATCGATTGAGCCAAGACAAAGAAAGTTCAGAGAGGCAGCACCCATGTAGAAAAGCATTTGTTCTTCAAAGAGGAGGCCAATATTGTGAAACGACATACCCATGGCAAATAGTTTTCATCGGCAGTTTCATGGAGCAATATTGCGGGGAGAGAAAAGGCACCACCTGAGGGAGGCACGCTCAAAAAAACTACGTAGGGCAGGAGACGGGTCGCCCCCAGGCACTAGGGGTGTCGGGCCTCAACATTGTAAGCAGAGTTCACTGAAGTCCCTGAGTGAAGTTTTCTCCGGTGTCTTTCGTCTACGTTCCTAAAATTTACTCTGCGGTTTCTGATGACGCTGGGTTACGAACGGCCACCATTCACCGTTCTCCTTACACTCGTGCGTCTCCATCGACCTTACATGGTAAAACATTTCCTAACGAATAAGA
The DNA here is from genome assembly GCF_050624435.1 of Tenrec ecaudatus. Taxonomy (NCBI): domain Eukaryota; kingdom Metazoa; phylum Chordata; class Mammalia; order Afrosoricida; family Tenrecidae; genus Tenrec; species Tenrec ecaudatus. The sequence goes on along the minus strand of NW_027459150.1, from coordinate 42,523 downwards.
AATCTTCCCATCGCAATGACAATATGAGAGAATTGCCACCGGTGGATTTGCCGATGTGCCTATAAACATCTTCAGGCCATGAAGTAGTGAAGCACGGGAACCCAGGCGCTTCACCCTTTTTCCTAGACCAGTGAAACTTAAAGAGCCACTATTGACCTGTGAAACATGACGTTGCTGGAAGCATCAGTGTACAGAGGCATGGGAACCTCAAAGGAGTTTCTTCCGTGTGAAAATAACAACCAGGCTGAACTTCATGGCAGGGTTCCAGATTCCCAGGAATTCCACGGGCTGTATTGCTCAGAGATAGAACCTACTGCTTGGGGCACACTTAATCTGAAAAGCTTGCTGGACTCACGGCTTTCCCAAACACCCAAGATTCTCAAAGAGCGAGCGTAAGTTTGACGGAAATACAAACTGCCGGTGGCGCCTTTTGACCTAGAAACCGGCAAGAAGCAAGATTTCCCTTAAACCATGAATCTCAGAAACATTGCGACAGTGAAGGAAAACCAGTGAGAGCAGATGTACTTCCAATAATCCAACACTTAAATTAGACCTCATACCTAAATCCTATCCTAAAAACAACCCTAATCCTAACCCTAAACTAGGTGAAAAGCTAACCCTACGTGTAAACCTAAACAGAGATGTAACCCTAAGACTAGGTCTAACTGTATTCTCCTAACCTTAAACTTAACCCTAACCTAAGGCTCACCCTAAAGCAAGCCCTAACCATAACCGTATGTCTACCCTAAGGCTAACCCTAATCCTAACCCCAAATCGGATGTGAACATGCAGCTCCCCCTACAACTAACCTTACTCCTAACCGTCATTCTTCGCCTGAACCTAACTTAACTCTATCCCTCACCTTCAATCGATACCTCAATTTCACCGTTAATGTAAACCAATCCCTTAAACTAGAGAGAGAGCTTAACTTAACCTTAATGAAAACGGATGTAACACACAAACCGTAAGCCTGACCCCAACTCAACCTCGCACACTGTCTAACCCTCACACAAATATTAACCCCAACCCATATCTAAACAGTCAAGTTTACCATAAGCCTAAATGAGACAATAGGTTCGCTCATCCTTAAGCACTAAACCCTACTCTTACCTTCCACCTCACACTCACCCTACATTTGATCCTCAGACTTACCATAACCCGAATCCTCACACAGCCGTAACTCTAACGTGAACTCTAACTCTGTCCCTAAACATGCCCAAATGCCTGTACCTATGCCCGTCTAAAGTTACACCTAAACCGAAATCTTCTGTGCCACCATTTTGCAGCAGTTTAAAGAAGTACACTGGGAAAGATTTTTCTGCAAGGAAGAAACTGCAGGCGGCGTGCCTGAACTGAGAATATCATGCTGCACGCGCTCTTTGGCCTCAGATGCTACAAGTGCCATGAGTGGGCACTATAAAGAAACGGGACTTTACTTTCTCCGTGATCATCAACCTTTGTGGATTCTCTTTGTTCTAGACGCCTGAAATAAAGACAGTTGTCCTGAGTCACCTAAACCTCCACCGAGTGGTCTTAGTGAGTCGCGGGAACTTGCCAGTATCAGAGAATTCCGAAGAAGGCTGAACGTCCACAATTAAATGGTCATTGCCCAGAAAGAAGCGCCAGCCGGATCAGCCTGGGAAACAAGCTTCCATTAGACAATGAAGATGTGAGAATCTGGTACGGCCACAGTTCATGGTTTCCATAGATCCATGCAATTCCGTGTTGAATTTCAGTCTGAAAATGAAACCGCTGGAGCCTCTGTTCCGCAGGCCCTGGTGTAGCTCCCAGAGGCACAATGGTGCTCCTCTAGAATTTGGACGAAAAACGTTTTCACGGGAATAAGCAACCTTGATCAAGCCAGGTGGGTCTTGGAAAAACGAAAATGCTGCGTGTGCCTGGAATACTGACAAGCACTCACCTGTGTCACTCTATGGCGCATTCAGCACAGGAATCTGCATCGATTGAGCCAAGACAAAGGAAAGTTCAGGGAGGCAGCACCCGTGTAGAAAAGCATTTGTTCTTCAAAGAGGAGGCCAATATTGTGAAACGACATACCCATGGCAAATAGTTTTCATCGGCAGTTTCATGGAGCAATATTGCGGGGAGAGAAAAGGCACCACCTGAGGGAGGCACGCTCCAAAAAACTACGTAGGGCAGGAGACGGGTCGGCCCCAGGCACTAGGGGTGTCGGGCCTCAACATTGTAAGCAGAGTTCACTGAAGTCCCTGAGTGAAGTTTTCTCCCGTGTCCTTCGTCTACGTTCCGAAAATTTACTCTGCGGTTTCTGATGACTCTGGGTTACGAACGGCCACCATTCACCGTTCTCCTTACACTCGTGCGTCTCCATCGACCTTACATGGTAAAACATTTCCTAACGAATAAGAAATCTTCCCATCGCAATGACAATATGAGAGAATTGCCACCGGTGGATTTGCCGATGTGCCTATAAACATCTTCAGGCCATGAAGTAGTGAAGCACGGGAACCCAGGCGCTTCACCCTTTTTCCTAGACCAGTGAAACTTAAAGAGCCACTATTGACCTGTGAAACATGACGTTGCTGGAAGCATCAGTGTACAGAGGCATGGGAACCTCAAAGGAGTTTCTTCCGTGTGAAAATAACAACCAGGCTGAACTTCATGGCAGGGTTCCAGATTCCCAGGAATTCCACGGGCTGTATTGCTCAGAGATAGAACCTACTGCTTGGGGCACACTTAATCTGAAAAGCTTGCTGGACTCACGGCTTTCCCAAAGACCCAAGATTCTCAAAAAGCGAGCGTAAGTTTGACGGAAATACAAACTGCCGGTGGCGCCTTTTGACCTAGAAACCGGCAAGAAGCAAGATTTCCCTTAAACCATGAATCTCAGAAACATTGTGACAGTGAAGGAAAACCAGTGAGAGCAGATGTACTTCCAATAATCCAACACTTAAATTAGACCTCATACCTAAATCCTATCCTAAAAACAACCCTAATCCTAACCCTAAACTAGGTGAAAAGCTAACCCTAGGTGTAAACTTAAACAGAGATGTAACCCTAAGACTAGGTCTAACTGTATTCTCCTAACCTTAAACTTAACCCTAATCTAAGGCTCACCCTAAAGCAAGCCCTAACCATAACCGTATGTCTACCCTAATCCTAACCCCAAATCTGATGTGAACATGCAGCTCCCCCTACAACTAACCTTACTCCTAACCGTCATTCTTCGCCTGAATCTAACTTAACTCTATCCCTCACCTTCAATCGATACCTCAATTTCACCGTTAATGTAAACGAATCCCTTAAACTAGAAAGAGAGCTAAACTTAACCTTAATGAAAACGGATGTAACACACAAACCGTAAGCCTGACCCCAACTCAACCTCGCACACTGTCTAACCCTCACACAAATATTAACCCCAACCCATATCTAAACAGTCAAGTTTACCATAAGCCTAAATGAGACAATAGGTTCGCTCATCCTTAAGCACTAAACCCTACTCTTACCTTCCACCTCACACTCACCCTACATTTGATCCTCAGACTTACCACCTGAATCCTCACACAGCCGTAACTCTAACGTGAACTCTAACTCTTTCCCTAAACATGCCCAAATGCCTGTACCTATGCCCGTCTAAAGTTAAACCTAAACCGAAATCTTCTGTGCCACCATTTTGCAGCAGTTTAAAGAAGTACACTGGGAAAGATTTTTCTGCAAGGAAGAAACTGCAGGCGGCGTGCCTGAATTGAGAATATCATGCTGCACGAGCTCTTAGGCCTCAGATGCTAGAAGTGCCATGAGTGGGCACTATAAAGAAACGGGTCTTTACTTTCTCCATGATCATCAACCTTTGTGGATTCTCTTTGTTCTAGACGCCTGAAATAAAGACAGTTGTCCTGAGTCACCTAAACCTCCACCGAGTGAGGCGCGGGAACTTGCCGGTATCAGAGAATTCCCAAGAAGGCTGAACGTCCACAATTAAATGGTCATTGCCCAGAAAGAAGCGCCAGCCGGATCAGCCTGGGAAACAAGCTTCCATTAGACAATGAAGATGTGAGAATCTGGTACGGCCACAGTTCACGGTTTCCATAGATCCATGCAATTCCGTGTTGAATTTCAGTCCGAAAATGAAACCGCTGGAGCCTCTGTTCAGCAGGCCCTGGTGTAGCTCCCAGAGGCACAATGGTGCTCCTCTAGAATTTGGACGAAAAACGTTTTCACGGGAATAAGCAACCTTGATCAAGCCAGGTGGGTCTTGGAAAAACGAAATTGCTGCGTGTGCCTGGAATACTGACAAGCACTCACCTGTGTCACTCTATGGCGCATTCAGCACAGGAATCTGCATCGATTGAGCCAAGACAAAGAAAGTTCAGAGAGGCAGCACCCGTGTAGAAAAGCATTTGTTCTTCAAAGAGGAGGCCAATATTGTGAAACGACATACCCATGGCAAATAGTTTTCATCGGCAGTTTCATGGAGCAATATTGCGGGGAGAGAAAAGGCACCACCTGAGGGAGGCACGCTCAAAAAAACTACGTAGGGCAGGAGACGGGTCGCCCCCAGGCACTAGGGGTGTCGGGCCTCAACATTGTAAGCAGAGTTCACTGAAGTCCCTGAGTGAAGTTTTCTCCGGTGTCTTTCGTCTACGTTCCTAAAATTTACTCTGCGGTTTCTGATGACGCTGGGTTACGAACGGCCACCATTCACCGTTCTCCTTACACTCGTGCGTCTCCATCGACCTTACATGGTAAAACATTTCCTAACGAATAAGAAATCTTCCCATCGCAATGACAATATGAGAGAATTGCCACCGGTGGATTTGCCGATGTGCCTATAAACATCTTCAGGCCATGAAGTAGTGAAGCACGGGAACCCAGGCGCTTCACCCTTTTTCCTAGACCAGTGAAACTTAAAGAGCCACTATTGACCTGTGAAACATGACGTTGCTGGAAGCATCAGTGTACAGAGGCATGGGAACCTCAAAGGAGTTTCTTCCGTGTGAAAATAACAACCAGGCTGAACTTCATGGCAGGGTTCCAGATTCCCAGGAATTCCACGGGCTGTATTGCTCAGAGATAGAACCTACTGCTTGGGGCACACTTAATCTGAAAAGCTTGCTGGACTCACGGCTTTCCCAAAGACCCAAGATTCTCAAAGAGCGAGCGTAAGTTTGACGGAAATACAAACTGCCGGTGGCGCCTTTTGACCTAGAAACCGGCAAGAAGCAAGATTTCCCTTAAACCATGAATCTCAGAAACATTGTGACAGTGAAGGAAAACCAGTGAGAGCAGATGTACTTCCAATAATCCAACACTTAAATTAGACCTCATACCTAAATCCTATCCTAAAAACAACCCTAATCCTAACCCTAAACTAGGTGAAAAGCTAACCCTACGTGTAAACCTAAACAGAGATGTAACCCTAAGACTAGGTCTAACTGTATTCTCCTAACCTTAAACTTAACCCTAACCTAAGGCTCACCCTAAAGCAAGCCCTAACCATAACCGTATGTCTACCCTAAGGCTAACCCTAATCCTAACCCCAAATTGGATGTGAACATGCAGCTCCCACTACAACTAACCTTACTCCTAACCGTCATTCTTCGCCTGAACCTAACTTAACTCTATCCCTCACCTTCAATCGATACCTCAATTTCACCGTTAATGTAAACCAATCCCTTAAACTAGAGAGAGAGCTTAACTTAACCTTAATGAAAACGGATGTAACACACAAACCGTAAGCCTGACCCCAAATCAAACTCGCACACTGTCTAACCCTCACACAAATATTAACCCCAACCCATATCTAAACAGTCAAGTTTACCATAAGCCTAAATGAGACAATAGGTTCGCTCATCCTTAAGCACTAAACCCTACTCTTACCTTCCACCTCACACTCACCCTACATTTGATCCTCAGACTTACCATAACCCGAATCCTCACACAGCCGTAACTCTAACGTGAACTCTAACTCTGTCCCTAAACATGCCCAAATGCCTGTACCTATGCCCGTCTAAAGTTACACCTAAACCGAAATCTTCTGTGCCACCATTTTGCAGCAGTTTAAAGAAGTACACTGGGAAAGATTTTTCTGCAAGGAAGAAACTGCAGGCGGCGTGCCTGAACTGAGAATATCATGCTGCACGCGCTCTTTGGCCTCAGATGCTACAAGTGCCATGAGTGGGCACTATAAAGAAACGGGACTTTACTTTCTCCGTGATCATCAACCTTTGTGGATTCTCTTTGTTCTAGACGCCTGAAATAAAGACAGTTGTCCTGAGTCACCTAAACCTCCACCGAGTGGTCTTAGTGAGTCGCGGGAACTTGCCAGTATCAGAGAATTCCGAAGAAGGCTGAACGTCCACAATTAAATGGTCATTGCCCAGAAAGAAGCGCCAGCCGGATCAGCCTGGGAAACAAGCTTCCATTAGACAATGAAGATGTGAGAATCTGGTACGGCCACAGTTCATGGTTTCCATAGATCCATGCAATTCCGTGTTGAATTTCAGTCCGAAAATGAAACCGCTGGAGCCTCTGTTCCGCAGGCCCTGGTGTAGCTCCCAGAGGCACAATGGTGCTCCTCTAGAATTTGGACGAAAAACGTTTTCACGGGAATAAGCAACCTTGATCAAGCCAGGTGGGTCTTGGAAAAACGAAAATGCTGCGTGTGCCTGGAATACTGACAAGCACTCACCTGTGTCACTCTATGGCGCATTCAGCACAGGAATCTGCATCGATTGAGCCAAGACAAAGGAAAGTTCAGGGAGGCAGCACCCGTGTAGAAAAGCATTTGTTCTTCAAAGAGGAGGCCAATATTGTGAAACGACATACCCATGGCAAATAGTTTTCATCGGCAGTTTCATGGAGCAATATTGCGGGGAGAGAATAGGCACCACCTGAGGGAGGCACGCTCAAAAAAACTACGTAGGGCAGGAGACGGGTCGCCCCCAGGCACTAGGGGTGTCGGGCCTCAACATTGTAAGCAGAGTTCACTGAAGTCCCTGAGTGAAGTTTTCTCCCGTGTCCTTCGTCTACGTTCCGAAAATTTACTCTGCGGTTTCTGATGACGCTGGGTTACGAACGGCCACCATTCACCGTTCTCCTTACACTCGTGCGTCTCCATCGACCTTACATGGTAAAACATTTCCTAACGAATAAGAAATCTTCCCATCGCAATGACAATATGAGAGAATTGCCACCGGTGGATTTGCCGATGTGCCTATAAACATCTTCAGGCCATGAAGTAGTGAAGCACGGGAACCCAGGCGCTTCACCCTTTTTCCTAGACCAGTGAAACTTAAAGAGCCACTATTGACCTGTGAAACATGACGTTGCTGGAAGCATCAGTGTACAGAGGCATGGGAACCTCAAAGGAGTTTCTTCCGTGTGAAAATAACAACCAGGCTGAACTTCATGGCAGGTTTCCAGATTCCCAGGAATTCCACGGGCTGTATTGCTCAGAGATAGAACCTACTGCTTGGGGCACACTTAATCTGAAAAGCTTGCTGGACTCACGGCTTTCCCAAAGACCCAAGATTCTCAAAGAGCGAGCGTAAGTTTGACGGAAATACAAACTGCCGGTGGCGCCTTTTGACCTAGAAACCGGCAAGAAGCAAGATTTCCCTTAAACCATGAATCTCAGAAACATTGTGACAGTGAAGGAAAACCAGTGAGAGCAGATGTACTTCCAATAATCCAACACTTAAATTAGACCTCATACCTAAATCCTATCCTAAAAACAACCCTAATCCTAACCCTAAACTAGGTGAAAAGCTAACCCTAGGTGTAAACTTAAACAGAGATGTAACCCTAAGACTAGGTCTATCTGTATTCTCCTAACCTTAAACTTAACCCTAATCTAAGGCTCACCCTAAAGCAAGCCCTAACCATAACCGTATGTCTACCCTAATCCTAACCCCAAATCTGATGTGAACATGCAGCTCCCCCTACAACTAACCTTACTCCTAACCGTCATTCTTCGCCTGAATCTAACTTAACTCTATCCCTCACCTTCAATCGATACCTCAATTTCACCGTTAATGTAAACGAATCCCTTAAACTAGAAAGAGAGCTAAACTTAACCTTAATGAAAACGGATGTAACACACAAACCGTAAGCCTGACCCCAACTCAACCTCGCACACTGTCTAACCCTCACACAAATATTAACCCCAACCCATATCTAAACAGTCAAGTTTACCATAAGCCTAAATGAGACAATAGGTTCGCTCATCCTTAAGCACTAAACCCTACTCTTACCTTCAACCTCACACTCACCCTACATTTGATCCTCAGACTTACCATAACCCGAATCCTCACACAGCCGTAACTCTAACGTGAACTCTAACTCTGTCCCTAAACATGCCCAAATGCCTGTACCTATGCCCGTCTAAAGTTAAACCTAAACCGAAATCTTCTGTGCCACCATTTTGCAGCAGTTTAAAGAAGTACACTGGGAAAGATTTTTCTGCAAGGAAGAAACTGCAGGCGGCGTGCCTGAACTGAGAATATCATGCTGCACGAGCTCTTAGGCCTCAGATGCTAGAAGTGCCATGAGTGGGCACTATAAAGAAACGGGTCTTTACTTTCTCCATGATCATCAACCTTTGTGGATTCTCTTTGTTCTAGACGCCTGAAATAAAGACAGTTGTCCTGAGTCACCTAAACCTCCACCGAGTGAGGCGCGGGAACTTGCCGGTATCAGAGAATTCCCAAGAAGGCTGAACGTCCACAATTAAATGGTCATTGCCCAGAAAGAAGCGCCAGCCGGATCAGCCTGGGAAACAAGCTTCCATTAGACAATGAAGATGTGAGAATCTGGTACGGCCACAGTTCACGGTTTCCATAGATCCATGCAATTCCGTGTTGAATTTCAGTCCGAAAATGAAACCGCTGGAGCCTCTGTTCAGCAGGCCCTGGTGTAGCTCCCAGAGGCACAATGGTGCTCCTCTAGAATTTGGACGAAAAACGTTTTCACGGGAATAAGCAACCTTGATCAAGCCAGGTGGGTCTTGGAAAAACGAAATTGCTGCGTGTGCCTGGAATACTGACAAGCACTCACCTGTGTCACTCTATGGCGCATTCAGCACAGGAATCTGCATCGATTGAGCCAAGACAAAGAAAGTTCAGAGAGGCAGCACCCGTGTAGAAAAGCATTTGTTCTTCAAAGAGGAGGCCAATATTGTGAAACGACATACCCATGGCAAATAGTTTTCATCGGCAGTTTCATGGAGCAATATTGCGGGGAGAGAAAAGGCACCACCTGAGGGAGGCACGCTCAAAAAAACTACGTAGGGCAGGAGACGGGTCGCCCCCAGGCACTAGGGGTGTCGGGCCTCAACATTGTAAGCAGAGTTCACTGAAGTCCCTGAGTGAAGTTTTCTCCGGTGTCTTTCGTCTACGTTCCTAAAATTTACTCTGCGGTTTCTGATGACGCTGGGTTACGAACGGCCACCATTCACCGTTCTCCTTACACTCGTGCGTCTCCATCGACCTTACATGGTAAAACATTTCCTAACGAATAAGAAATCTTCCCATCGCAATGACAATATGAGAGAATTGCCACCGGTGGATTTGCCGATGTGCCTATAAACATCTTCAGGCCATGAAGTAGTGAAGCACGGGAACCCAGGCGCTTCACCCTTTTTCCTAGACCAGTGAAACTTAAAGAGCCACTATTGACCTGTGAAACATGACGTTGCTGGAAGCATCAGTGTACAGAGGCATGGGAACCTCAAAGGAGTTTCTTCCGTGTGAAAATAACAACCAGGCTGAACTTCATGGCAGGGTTCCAGATTCCCAGGAATTCCACGGGCTGTATTGCTCAGAGATAGAACCTACTGCTTGGGGCACACTTAATCTGAAAAGCTTGCTGGACTCACGGCTTTCCCAAAGACCCAAGATTCTCAAAGAGCGAGCGTAAGTTTGACGGAAATACAAACTGCCGGTGGCGCCTTTTGACCTAGAAACCGGCAAGAAGCAAGATTTCCCTTAAACCATGAATCTCAGAAACATTGTGACAGTGAAGGAAAACCAGTGAGAGCAGATGTACTTCCAATAATCCAACACTTAAATTAGACCTCATACCTAAATCCTATCCTAAAAACAACCCTAATCCTAACCCTAAACTAGGTGAAAAGCTAACCCTACGTGTAAACCTAAACAGAGATGTAACCCTAAGACTAGGTCTAACTGTATTCTCCTAACCTTAAACTTAACCCTAACCTAAGGCTCACCCTAAAGCAAGCCCTAACCATAACCGTATGTCTACCCTAATCCTAACCCCAAATCTGATGTGAACATGCAGCTCCCCCTACAACTAACCTTACTCCTAACCGTCATTATTCGCCTGAATCTAACTTAACTCTATCCCTCACCTTCAATCGATACCTCAATTTCACCGTTAATGTAAACGAATCCCTTAAACTAGAAAGAGAGCTAAACTTAACCTTAATGAAAACGGATGTAACACACAAACCGTAAGCCTGACCCCAACTCAACCTCGCACACTGTCTAACCCTCACACAAATATTAACCCCAACCCATATCTAAACAGTCAAGTTTACCATAAGCCTAAATGAGACAATAGGTTCGCTCATCCTTAAGCACTAAACCCTACTCTTACCTTCCACCTCACACTCACCCTACATTTGATCCTCAGACTTACCATAACCTGAATCCTCACACAGCCGTAACTCTAACGTGAACTCTAACTCTTTCCCTAAACATGCCCAAATGCCTGTACCTATGCCCGTCTAAAGTTAAACCTAAACCGAAATCTTCTGTGCCACCATTTTGCAGCAGTTTAAAGAAGTACACTGGGAAAGATTTTTCTGCAAGGAAGAAACTGCAGGCGGCGTGCCTGAACTGAGAATATCATGCTGCACGAGCTCTTAGGCCTCAGATGCTAGAAGTGCCATGAGTGGGCACTATAAAGAAACGGGTCTTTACTTTCTCCATGATCATCAACCTTTGTGGATTCTCTTTGTTCTAGACGCCTGAAATAAAAACAGTTGTCCTGAGTCACCTAAACCTCCACCGAGTGAGGCGCGGGAACTTGCCGGTATCAGAGAATTCCCAAGAAGGCTGAACGTCCACAATTAAATGGTCATTGCCCAGAAAGAAGCGCCAGCCGGATCAGCCTGGGAAACAAGCTTCCATTAGACAATGAAGATGTGAGAATCTGGTACGGCCACAGTTCACGGTTTCCATAGATCCATGCAATTCCGTGTTGAATTTCAGTCCGAAAATGAAACCGCTGGAGCCTCTGTTCAGCAGGCCCTGGTGTAGCTCCCAGAGGCACAATGGTGCTCCTCTAGAATTTGGACGAAAAACGTTTTCACGGGAATAAGCAACCTTGATCAAGCCAGGTGGGTCTTGGAAAAACGAAATTGCTGCGTGTGCCTGGAATACTGACAAGCACTCACCTGTGTCACTCTATGGCGCATTCAGCACAGGAATCTGCATCGATTGAGCCAAGACAAAGAAAGTTCAGAGAGGCAGCACCCGTGTAGAAAAGCATTTGTTCTTCAAAGAGGAGGCCAATATTGTGAAACGACATACCCATGGCAAATAGTTTTCATCGGCAGTTTCATGGAGCAATATTGCGGGGAGAGAAAAGGCACCACCTGAGGGAGGCACGCTCAAAAAAACTACGTAGGGCAGGAGACGGGTCGCCCCCAGGCACTAGGGGTGTCGGGCCTCAACATTGTAAGCAGAGTTCACTGAAGTCCCTGAGTGAAGTTTTCTCCGGTGTCTTTCGTCTACGTTCCTAAAATTTACTCTGCGGTTTCTGATGACGCTGGGTTACGAACGGCCACCATTCACCGTTCTCCTTACACTCGTGCGTCTCCATCGACCTTACATGGTAAAACATTTCCTAACGAATAAGAAATCTTCCCATCGCAATGACAATATGAGAGAATTGCCACCGGTGGATTTGCCGATGTGCCTATAAACATCTTCAGGCCATGAAGTAGTGAAGCACGGGTTAACCCAGGCGCTTCACCCTTTTTCCTAGACCAGTGAAACTTAAAGAGCCACTATTGACCTGTGAAACATGACGTTGCTGGAAGCATCAGTGTACAGAGGCATGGGAACCTCAAAGGAGTTTCTTCCGTGTGAAAATAACAACCAGGCTGAACTTCATGGCAGGTTTCCAGATTCCCAGGAATTCCACGGGCTGTATTGCTCAGAGATAGAACCTACTGCTTGGGGCACACTTAATCTGAAAAGCTTGCTGGACTCACGGCTTTCCCAAAGACCCAAGATTCTCAAAGAGCGAGCGTAAGTTTGACGGAAATACAAACTGCCGGTGGCGCCTTTTGACCTAGAAACCGGCAAGAAGCAAGATTTCCCTTAAACCATGAATCTCAGAAACATTGTGACAGTGAAGGAAAACCAGTGAGAGCAGATGTACTTCCAATAATCCAACACTTAAATTAGACCTCATACCTAAATCCTATCCTAAAAACAACCCTAATCCTAACCCTAAACTAGGTGAAAAGCTAACCCTACGTGTAAACCTAAACAGAGATGTAACCCTAAGACTAGGTCTAACTGTATTCTCCTAACCTTAAACTTAACCCTAACCTAAGGCTCACCCTAAAGCAAGCCCTAACCATAACCGTATGTCTACCCTAAGGCTAACCCTAATCCTAACCCCAAATCGGATGTGAACATGCAGCTCCCACTACAACTAACCTTACTCCTAACCGTCATTCTTCGCCTGAACCTAACTTAACTCTATCCCTCACCTTCAATCGATACCTCAATTTCACCGTTAATGTAAACCAATCCCTTAAACTAGAGAGAGAGCTTAACTTAACCTTAATGAAAACGGATGTAACACACAAACCGTAAGCCTGACCCCAAATCAAACTCGCACACTGTCTAACCCTCACACAAATATTAACCCCAACCCATATCTAAACAGTCAAGTTTACCATAAGCCTAAATGAGACAATAGGTTCGCTCATCCTTAAGCACTAAACCCTACTCTTACCTTCCACCTCACACTCACCCTACATTTGATCCTCAGACTTACCATAACCCGAATCCTCACACAGCCGTAACTCTAACGTGAACTCTAACTCTGTCCCTAAACATGCCCAAATGCCTGTACCTATGCCCGTCTAAAGTTACACCTAAACCGAAATCTTCTGTGCCACCATTTTGCAGCAGTTTAAAGAAGTACACTGGGAAAGATTTTTCTGCAAGGAAGAAACTGCAGGCGGCGTGCCTGAACTGAGAATATCATGCTGCACGCGCTCTTTGGCCTCAGATGCTACAAGTGCCATGAGTGGGCACTATAAAGAAACGGGACTTTACTTTCTCCGTGATCATCAACCTTTGTGGATTCTCTTTGTTCTAGACGCCTGAAATAAAGACAGTTGTCCTGAGTCACCTAAACCTCCACCGAGTGGTCTTAGTGAGTCGCGGGAACTTGCCAGTATCAGAGAATTCCGAAGAAGGCTGAACGTCCACAATTAAATGGTCATTGCCCAGAAAGAAGCGCCAGCCGGATCAGCCTGGGAAACAAGCTTCCATTAGACAATGAAGATGTGAGAATCTGGTACGGCCACAGTTCATGGTTTCCATAGATCCATGCAATTCCGTGTTGAATTTCAGTCCGAAAATGAAACCGCTGGAGCCTCTGTTCCGCAGGCCCTGGTGTAGCTCCCAGAGGCACAATGGTGCTCCTCTAGAATTTGGACGAAAAACGTTTTCACGGGAATAAGCAACCTTGATCAAGCCAGGTGGGTCTTGGAAAAACGAAAATGCTGCGTGTGCCTGGAATACTGACAAGCACTCACCTGTGTCACTCTATGGCGCATTCAGCACAGGAATCTGCATCGATTGAGCCAAGACAAAGGAAAGTTCAGGGAGGCAGCACCCGTGTAGAAAAGCATTTGTTCTTCAAAGAGGAGGCCAATATTGTGAAACGACATACCCATGGCAAATAGTTTTCATCGGCAGTTTCATGGAGCAATATTGCGGGGAGAGAAAAGGCACCACCTGAGGGAGGCACGCTCCAAAAAACTACGTAGGGCAGGAGACGGGTCGGCCCCAGGCACTAGGGGTGTCGGGCCTCAACATTGTAAGCAGAGTTCACTGAAGTCCCTGAGTGAAGTTTTCTCCCGTGTCCTTCGTCTACGTTCTGAAAATTTACTCTGCGGTTTCTGATGACTCTGGGTTACGAACGGCCACCATTCACCGTTCTCCTTACACTCGTGCGTCTCCATCGACCTTACATGGTAAAACATTTCCTAACGAATAAGAAATCTTCCCATCGCAATGACAATATGAGAGAATTGCCACCGGTGGATTTGCCGATGTGCCTATAAACATCTTCAAGCCATGAAGTAGTGAAGCACGGGAACCCAGGCGCTTCACCCTTTTTCCTAGACCAGTGAAACTTAAAGAGCCACTATTGACCTGTGAAACATGACGTTGCTGGAAGCATCAGTGTACAGAGGCATGGGAACCTCAAAGGAGTTTCTTCCGTGTGAAAATAACAACCAGGCTGAACTTCATGGCAGGGTTCCAGATTCCCAGGAATTCCACGGGCTGTATTGCTCAGAGATAGAACCTACTGCTTGGGGCACACTTAATCTGAAAAGCTTGCTGGACTCACGGCTTTCCCAAAGACCCAAGATTCTCAAAGAGCGAGCGTAAGTTTGACGGAAATACAAACTGCCGGTGGCGCCTTTTGACCTAGAAACCGGCAAGAAGCAAGATTTCCCTTAAACCATGAATCTCAGAAACATTGTGACAGTGAAGGAAAACCAGTGAGAGCAGATGTACTTCCAATAATCCAACACTTAAATTAGACCTCATACCTAAATCCTATCCTAAAAACAACCCTAATCCTAACCCTAAACTAGGTGAAAAGCTAACCCTACGTGTAAACCTAAACAGAGATGTAACCCTAAGACTAGGTCTAACTGTATTCTCCTAACCTTAAACTTAACCCTAACCTAAGGCTCACCCTAAAGCAAGCCCTAACCATAACCGTATGTCTACCCTAAGGCTAACCCTAATCCTAACCCCAAATCGGATGTGAACATGCAGCTCCCACTACAACTAACCTTACTCCTAACCGTCATTCTTCGCCTGAACCTAACTTAACTCTATCCCTCACCTTCAATCGATACCTCAATTTCACCGTTAATGTAAACCAATCCCTTAAACTAGAGAGAGAGCTTAACTTAACCTTAATGAAAACGGATGTAACACACAAACCGTAAGCCTGACACCAAATCAAACTCGCACACTGTCTAACCCTCACACAAATATTAACCCCAACCCATATCTAAACAGTCAAGTTTACCATAAGCCTAAATGAGACAATAGGTTCGCTCATCCTTAAGCACTAAACCCTACTCTTACCTTCCACCTCACACTCACCCTACATTTGATCCTCAGACTTACCATAACCCGAATCCTCACACAGCCGTAACTCTAACGTGAACTCTAACTCTGTCCCTAAACATGCCCAAATGCCTGTACCTATGCCCGTCTAAAGTTACACCTAAACCGAAATCTTCTGTGCCACCATTTTGCAGCAGTTTAAAGAAGTACACTGGGAAAGATTTTTCTGCAAGGAAGAAACTGCAGGCGGCGTGCCTGAACTGAGAATATCATGCTGCACGCGCTCTTTGGCCTCAGATGCTACAAGTGCCATGAGTGGGCACTATAAAGAAACGGGACTTTACTTTCTCCGTGATCATCAACCTTTGTGGATTCTCTTTGTTCTAGACGCCTGAAATAAAGACAGTTGTCCTGAGTCACCTAAACCTCCACCGAGTGGTCTTAGTGAGTCGCGGGAACTTGCCAGTATCAGAGAATTCCGAAGAAGGCTGAACGTCCACAATTAAATGGTCATTGCCCAGAAAGAAGCGCCAGCCGGATCAGCCTGGGAAACAAGCTTCCATTAGACAATGAAGATGTGAGAATCTGGTACGGCCACAGTTCATGGTTTCCATAGATCCATGCAATTCCGTGTTGAATTTCAGTCCGAAAATGAAACCGCTGGAGCCTCTGTTCCGCAGGCCCTGGTGTAGCTCCCAGAGGCACAATGGTGCTCCTCTAGAATTTGGACGAAAAACGTTTTCACGGGAATAAGCAACCTTGATCAAGCCAGGTGGGTCTTGGAAAAACGAAAATGCTGCGTGTGCCTGGAATACTGACAAGCACTCACCTGTGTCACTCTATGGCGCATTCAGCACAGGAATCTGCATCGATTGAGCCAAGACAAAGGAAAGTTCAGGGAGGCAGCACCCGTGTAGAAAAGCATTTGTTCTTCAAAGAGGAGGCCAATATTGTGAAACGACATACCCATGGCAAATAGTTTTCATCGGCAGTTTCATGGAGCAATATTGCGGGGAGAGAAAAGGCACCACCTGAGGGAGGCACGCTCAAAAAAACTACGTAGGGCAGGAGACGGGTCGGCCCCAGGCACTAGGGGTGTCGGGCCTCAACATTGTAAGCAGAGTTCACTGAAGTCCCTGAGTGAAGTTTTCTCCCGTGTCCTTCGTCTACGTTCCGAAAATTTACTCTGCGGTTTCTGATGACTCTGGGTTACGAACGGCCACCATTCACCGTTCTCCTTACACTCGTGCGTCTCCATCGACCTTACATGGTAAAACATTTCCTAACGAATAAGAAATCTTCCCATCGCAATGACAATATGAGAGAATTGCCACCGGTGGATTTGCCGATGTGCCTATAAACATCTTCAGGCCATGAAGTAGTGAAGCACGGGAACCCAGGCGCTTCACCCTTTTTCCTAGACCAGTGAAACTTAAAGAGCCACTATTGACCTGTGAAACATGACGTTGCTGGAAGCATCAGTGTACAGAGGCATGGGAACCTCAAAGGAGTTTCTTCCGTGTGAAAATAACAACCAGGCTGAACTTCATGGCAGGGTTCCTGATTCCCAGGAATTCCACGGGCTGTATTGCTCAGAGATAGAACCTACTGCTTGGGGCACACTTAATCTGAAAAGCTTGCTGGACTCACGGCTTTCCCAAAGACCCAAGATTCTCAAAGAGCGAGCGTAAGTTTGACGGAAATACAAACTGCCGGTGGCGCCTTTTGACCTAGAAACCGGCAAGAAGCAAGATTTCCCTTAAACCATGAATCTCAGAAACATTGTGACAGTGAAGGAAAACCAGTGAGAGCAGATGTACTTCCAATAATCCAACACTTAAATTAGACCTCATACCTAAATCCTATCCTAAAAACAACCCTAATCCTAACCCTAAACTAGGTGAAAATCTAACCCTACGTGTAAACCTAAACAGAGATGTAACCCTAAGACTAGGTCTAACTGTATTCTCCTAACCTTAAACTTAACCCTAACCTAAGGCTCACCCTAAAGCAAGCCCTAACCATAACCGTATGTCTACCCTAAGGCTAACCCTAATCCTAACCCCAAATCGGATGTGAACATGCAGCTCCCACTACAACTAACCTTACTCCTAACCGTCATTCTTCGCCTGAACCTAACTTAACTCTATCCCTCACCTTCAATCGATACCTCAATTTCACCGTTAATGTAAACCAATCCCTTAAACTAGAGAGAGAGCTTAACTTAACCTTAATGAAAACGGATGTAACACACAAACCGTAAGCCTGACCCCAAATCAAACTCGCACACTGTCTAACCCTCACACAAATATTAACCCCAACCCATATCTAAACAGTCAAGTTTACCATAAGCCTAAATGAGACAATAGGTTCGCTCATCCTTAAGCACTAAACCCTACTCTTACCTTCCACCTCACACTCACCCTACATTTGATCCTCAGACTTACCATAACCTGAATCCTCACACAGCCGTAACTCTAACGTGAACTCTAACTCTTTCCCTAAACATGCCCAAATGCCTGTACCTATGCCCGTCTAAAGTTAAACCTAAACCGAAATCTTCTGTGCCACCATTTTGCAGCAGTTTAAAGAAGTACACTGGGAAAGATTTTTCTGCAAGGAAGAAACTGCAGGCGGCGTGCCTGAACTGAGAATATCATGCTGCACGAGCTCTTAGGCCTCAGATGCTAGAAGTGCCATGAGTGGGCACTATAAAGAAACGGGTCTTTACTTTCTCCATGATCATCAACCTTTGTGGATTCTCTTTGTTCTAGACGCCTGAAATAAAAACAGTTGTCCTGAGTCACCTAAACCTCCACCGAGTGAGGCGCGGGAACTTGCCGGTATCAGAGAATTCCCAAGAAGGCTGAACGTCCACAATTAAATGGTCATTGCCCAGAAAGAAGCGCCAGCCGGATCAGCCTGGGAAACAAGCTTCCATTAGACAATGGAAGATGTGAGAATCTGGTACGGCCACAGTTCACGGTTTCCATAGATCCATGCAATTCCGTGTTGAATTTCAGTCCGAAAATGAAACCGCTGGAGCGTCTGTTCAGCAGGCCCTGGTGTAGCTCCCAGAGGCACAATGGTGCTCCTCTAGAATTTGGACGAAAAACGTTTTCACGGGAATAAGCAACCTTGATCAAGCCAGGTGGGTCTTGGAAAAACGAAATTGCTGCGTGTGCCTGGAATACTGACAAGCACTCACCTGTGTCACTCTATGGCGCATTCAGCACAGGAATCTGCATCGATTGAGCCAAGACAAAGAAAGTTCAGAGAGGCAGCACCCGTGTAGAAAAGCATTTGTTCTTCAAAGAGGAGGCCAATATTGTGAAACGACATACCCATGGCAAATAGTTTTCATCGGCAGTTTCATGGAGCAATATTGCGGGGAGAGAAAAGGCACCACCTGAGGGAGGCACGCTCAAAAAAACTACGTAGGGCAGGAGACGGGTCGCCCCCAGGCACTAGGGGTGTCGGGCCTCAACATTGTAAGCAGAGTTCACTGAAGTCCCTGAGTGAAGTTTTCTCCGGTGTCTTTCGTCTACGTTCCTAAAATTTACTCTGCGGTTTCTGATGACGCTGGGTTACGAACGGCCACCATTCACCGTTCTCCTTACACTCGTGCGTCTCCATCGACCTTACATGGTAAAACATTTCCTAACGAATAAGAAATCTTCCCATCGCAATGACAATATGAGAGAATTGCCACCGGTGGATTTGCCGATGTGCCTATAAACATCTTCAGGCCATGAAGTAGTGAAGCACGGGAACCCAGGCGCTTCACCCTTTTTCCTAGACCAGTGAAACTTAAAGAGCCACTATTGACCTGTGAAACATGACGTTGCTGGAAGCATCAGTGTACAGAGGCATGGGAACCTCAAAGGAGTTTCTTCCGTGTGAAAATAACAACCAGGCTGAACTTCATGGCAGGGTTCCAGATTCCCAGGAATTCCACGGGCTGTATTGCTCAGAGATAGAACCTACTGCTTGGGGCACACTTAATCTGAAAAGATTGCTGGACTCACGGCTTTCCCAAAGACCCAAGATTCTCAAAGAGCGAGCGTAAGTTTGACGGAAATACAAACTGCCGGTGGCGCCTTTTGACCTAGAAACCGGCAAGAAGCAAGATTTCCCTTAAACCATGAATCTCAGAAACATTGTGACAGTGAAGGAAAACCAGTGAGAGCAGATGTACTTCCAATAATCCAACACTTAAATTAGACCTCATACCTAAATCCTATCCTAAAAACAACCCTAATCCTAACCCTAAACTAGGTGAAAAGCTAACCCTACGTGTAAACCTAAACAGAGATGTAACCCTAAGACTAGGTCTAACTGTATTCTCCTAACCTTAAACTTAACCCTAACCTAAGGCTCACCCTAAAGCAAGCCCTAACCATAACCGTATGTCTACCCTAAGGCTAACCCTAATCCTAACCCCAAATCGGATGTGAACATGCAGCTCCCACTACAACTAACCTTACTCCTAACCGTCATTCTTCGCCTGAACCTAACTTAACTCTATCCCTCACCTTCAATCGATACCTCAATTTCACCGTTAATGTAAACCAATCCCTTAAACTAGAGAGAGAGCTTAACTTAACCTTAATGAAAACGGATGTAACACACAAACCGTAAGCCTGACCCCAAATCAAACTCGCACACTGTCTAACCCTCACACAAATATTAACCCCAACCCATATCTAAACAGTCAAGTTTACCATAAGCCTAAATGAGACAATAGGTTCGCTCATCCTTAAGCACTAAACCCTACTCTTACCTTCCACCTCACACTCACCCTACATTTGATCCTCAGACTTACCATAACCCGAATCCTCACACAGCCGTAACTCTAACGTGAACTCTAACTCTGTCCCTAAACATGCCCAAATGCCTGTACCTATGCCCGTCTAAAGTTACACCTAAACCGAAATCTTCTGTGCCACCATTTTGCAGCAGTTTAAAGAAGTACACTGGGAAAGATTTTTCTGCAAGGAAGAAACTGCAGGCGGCGTGCCTGAACTGAGAATATCATGCTGCACGCGCTCTTTGGCCTCAGATGCTACAAGTGCCATGAGTGGGCACTATAAAGAAACGGGACTTTACTTTCTCCGTGATCATCAACCTTTGTGGATTCTCTTTGTTCTAGACGCCTGAAATAAAGACAGTTGTCCTGAGTCACCTAAACCTCCACCGAGTGGTCTTAGTGAGTCGCGGGAACTTGCCAGTATCAGAGAATTCCGAAGAAGGCTGAACGTCCACAATTAAATGGTCATTGCCCAGAAAGAAGCGCCAGCCGGATCAGCCTGGGAAACAAGCTTCCATTAGACAATGAAGATGTGAGAATCTGGTACGGCCACAGTTCATGGTTTCCATAGATCCATGCAATTCCGTGTTGAATTTCAGTCCGAAAATGAAACCGCTGGAGCCTCTGTTCCGCAGGCCCTGGTGTAGCTCCCAGAGGCACAAGGGTGCTCCTCTAGAATTTGGACGAAAAACGTTTTCACGGGAATAAGCAACCTTGATCAAGCCAGGTGGGTCTTGGAAAAACGAAAATGCTGCGTGTGCCTGGAATACTGACAAGCACTCACCTGTGTCACTCTATGGCGCATTCAGCACAGGAATCTGCATCGATTGAGCCAAGACAAAGGAAAGTTCAGGGAGGCAGCACCCGTGTAGAAAAGCATTTGTTCTTCAAAGAGGAGGCCAATATTGTGAAACGACATACCCATGGCAAATAGTTTTCATCGGCAGTTTCATGGAGCAATATTGCGGGGAGAGAAAAGGCACCACCTGAGGGAGGCACGCTCCAAAAAACTACGTAGGGCAGGAGACGGGTCGGCCCCAGGCACTAGGGGTGTCGGGCCTCAACATTGTAAGCAGAGTTCACTGAAGTCCCTGAGTGAAGTTTTCTCCCGTGTCCTTCGTCTACGTTCCGAAAATTTACTCTGCGGTTTCTGATGACTCTGGGTTACGAACGGCCACCATTCACCGTTCTCCTTACACTCGTGCGTCTCCATCGACCTTACATGGTAAAACATTTCCTAACGAATAAGAAATCTTCCCATCGCAATGACAATATGAGAGAATTGCCACCGGTGGATTTGCCGATGTGCCTATAAACATCTTCAGGCCATGAAGTAGTGAAGCACGGGAACCCAGGCGCTTCACCCTTTTTCCTAGACCAGTGAAACTTAAAGAGCCACTATTGACCTGTGAAACATGACGTTGCTGGAAGCATCAGTGTACAGAGGCATGGGAACCTCAAAGGAGTTTCTTCCGTGTGAAAATAACAACCAGGCTGAACTTCATGGCAGGGTTCCTGATTCCCAGGAATTCCACGGGCTGTATTGCTCAGAGATAGAACCTACTGCTTGGGGCACACTTAATCTGAAAAGCTTGCTGGACTCACGGCTTTCCCAAAGACCCAAGATTCTCAAAGAGCGAGCGTAAGTTTGACGGAAATACAAACTGCCGGTGGCGCCTTTTGACCTAGAAACCGGCAAGAAGCAAGATTTCCCTTAAACCATGAATCTCAGAAACATTGTGACAGTGAAGGAAAACCAGTGAGAGCAGATGTACTTCCAATAATCCAACACTTAAATTAGACCTCATACCTAAATCCTATCCTAAAAACAACCCTAATCCTAACCCTAAACTAGGTGAAAAGCTAACCCTACGTGTAAACCTAAACAGAGATGTAACCCTAAGACTAGGTCTAACTGTATTCTCCTAACCTTAAACTTAACCCTAACCTAAGGCTCACCCTAAAGCAAGCCCTAACCATAACCGTATGTCTACCCTAAGGCTAACCCTAATCCTAACCCCAAATCGGATGTGAACATGCAGCTCCCACTACAACTAACCTTACTCCTAACCGTCATTCTTCGCCTGAACCTAACTTAACTCTATCCCTCACCTTCAATCGATACCTCAATTTCACCGTTAATGTAAACCAATCCCTTAAACTAGAGAGAGAGCTTAACTTAACCTTAATGAAAACGGATGTAACACACAAACCGTAAGCCTGACCCCAAATCAAACTCGCACACTGTCTAACCCTCACACAAATATTAACCCCAACCCATATCTAAACAGTCAAGTTTACCATAAGCCTAAATGAGACAATAGGTTCGCTCATCCTTAAGCACTAAACCCTACTCTTACCTTCCACCTCACACTCACCCTACATTTGATCCTCAGACTTACCATAACCCGAATCCTCACACAGCCGTAACTCTAACGTGAACTCTAACTCTGTCCCTAAACATGCCCAAATGCCTGTACCTATGCCCGTCTAAAGTTACACCTAAACCGAAATCTTCTGTGCCACCATTTTGCAGCAGTTTAAAGAAGTACACTGGGAAAGATTTTTCTGCAAGGAAGAAACTGCAGGCGGCGTGCCTGAACTGAGAATATCATGCTGCACGCGCTCTTTGGCCTCAGATGCTACAAGTGCCATGAGTGGGCACTATAAAGAAACGGGACTTTACTTTCTCCGTGATCATCAACCTTTGTGGATTCTCTTTGTTCTAGACGCCTGAAATAAAGACAGTTGTCCTGAGTCACCTAAACCTCCACCGAGTGGTCTTAGTGAGTCGCGGGAACTTGTCAGTATCAGAGAATTCCGAAGAAGGCTGAACGTCCACAATTAAATGGTCATTGCCCAGAAAGAAGCGCCAGCCGGATCAGCCTGGGAAACAAGCTTCCATTAGACAATGAAGATGTGAGAATCTGGTACGGCCACAGTTCATGGTTTCCATAGATCCATGCAATTCCGTGTTGAATTTCAGTCCGAAAATGAAACCGCTGGAGCCTCTGTTCCGCAGGCCCTGGTGTAGCTCCCAGAGGCACAATGGTGCTCCTCTAGAATTTGGACGAAAAACGTTTTCACGGGAATAAGCAACCTTGATCAAGCCAGGTGGGTCTTGGAAAAACGAAAATGCTGCGTGTGCCTGGAATACTGACAAGCACTCACCTGTGTCACTCTATGGCGCATTCAGCACAGGAATCTGCATCGATTGAGCCAAGACAAAGGAAAGTTCAGGGAGGCAGCACCCGTGTAGAAAAGCATTTGTTCTTCAAAGAGGAGGCCAATATTGTGAAACGACATACCCATGGCAAATAGTTTTCATCGGCAGTTTCATGGAGCAATATTGCGGGGAGAGAAAAGGCACCACCTGAGGGAGGCACGCTCCAAAAAACTACGTAGGGCAGGAGACGGGTCGGCCCCAGGCACTAGGGGTGTCGGGCCTCAACATTGTAAGCAGAGTTCACTGAAGTCCCTGAGTGAAGTTTTCTCCCGTGTCCTTCGTCTACGTTCCGAAAATTTACTCTGCGGTTTCTGATGACTCTGGGTTACGAACGGCCACCATTCACCGTTCTCCTTACACTCGTGCGTCTCCATCGACCTTACATGGTAAAACATTTCCTAACGAATAAGAAATCTTCCCATCGCAATGACAATATGAGAGAATTGCCACCGGTGGATTTGCCGATGTGCCTATAAACATCTTCAGGCCATGAAGTAGTGAAGCACGGGAACCCAGGCGCTTCACCCTTTTTCCTAGACCAGTGAAACTTAAAGAGCCACTATTGACCTGTGAAACATGACGTTGCTGGAAGCATCAGTGTACAGAGGCATGGGAACCTCAAAGGAGTTTCTTCCGTGTGAAAATAACAACCAGGCTGAACTTCATGGCAGGGTTCCTGATTCCCAGGAATTCCACGGGCTGTATTGCTCAGAGATAGAACCTACTGCTTGGGGCACACTTAATCTGAAAAGCTTGCTGGACTCACGGCTTTCCCAAAGACCCAAGATTCTCAAAGAGCGAGCGTAAGTTTGACGGAAATACAAACTGCCGGTGGCGCCTTTTGACCTAGAAACCGGCAAGAAGCAAGATTTCCCTTAAACCATGAATCTCAGAAACATTGTGACAGTGAAGGAAAACCAGTGAGAGCAGATGTACTTCCAATAATCCAACACTTAAATTAGACCTCATACCTAAATCCTATCCTAAAAACAACCCTAATCCTAACCCTAAACTAGGTGAAAAGCTAACCCTACGTGTAAACCTAAACAGAGATGTAACCCTAAGACTAGGTCTAACTGTATTCTCCTAACCTTAAACTTAACCCTAACCTAAGGCTCACCCTAAAGCAAGCCCTAACCATAACCGTATGTCTACCCTAAGGCTAACCCTAATCCTAACCCCAAATCGGATGTGAACATGCAGCTCCCACTACAACTAACCTTACTCCTAACCGTCATTCTTCGCCTGAACCTAACTTAACTCTATCCCTCACCTTCAATCGATACCTCAATTTCACCGTTAATGTAAACCAATCCCTTAAACTAGAGAGAGAGCTTAACTTAACCTTAATGAAAACGGATGTAACACACAAACCGTAAGCCTGACCCCAAATCAAACTCGCACACTGTCTAACCCTCACACAAATATTAACCCCAACCCATATCTAAACAGTCAAGTTTACCATAAGCCTAAATGAGACAATAGGTTCGCTCATCCTTAAGCACTAAACCCTACTCTTACCTTCCACCTCACACTCACCCTACATTTGATCCTCAGACTTACCATAACCCGAATCCTCACACAGCCGTAACTCTAACGTGAACTCTAACTCTGTCCCTAAACATGCCCAAATGCCTGTACCTATGCCCGTCTAAAGTTACACCTAAACCGAAATCTTCTGTGCCACCATTTTGCAGCAGTTTAAAGAAGTACACTGGGAAAGATTTTTCTGCAAGGAAGAAACTGCAGGCGGCGTGCCTGAACTGAGAATATCATGCTGCACGCGCTCTTTGGCCTCAGATGCTACAAGTGCCATGAGTGGGCACTATAAAGAAACGGGACTTTACTTTCTCCGTGATCATCAACCTTTGTGGATTCTCTTTGTTCTAGACGCCTGAAATAAAGACAGTTGTCCTGAGTCACCTAAACCTCCACCGAGTGGTCTTAGTGAGTCGCGGGAACTTGCCAGTATCAGAGAATTCCGAAGAAGGCTGAACGTCCACAATTAAATGGTCATTGCCCAGAAAGAAGCGCCAGCCGGATCAGCCTGGGAAACAAGCTTCCATTAGACAATGAAGATGTGAGAATCTGGTACGGCCACAGTTCATGGTTTCCATAGATCCATGCAATTCCGTGTTGAATTTCAGTCCGAAAATGAAACCGCTGGAGCCTCTGTTCCGCAGGCCCTGGTGTAGCTCCCAGAGGCACAATGGTGCTCCTCTAGAATTTGGACGAAAAACGTTTTCACGGGAATAAGCAACCTTGATCAAGCCAGGTGGGTCTTGGAAAAACGAAAATGCTGCGTGTGCCTGGAATACTGACAAGCACTCACCTGTGTCACTCTATGGCGCATTCAGCACAGGAATCTGCATCGATTGAGCCAAGACAAAGGAAAGTTCAGGGAGGCAGCACCCGTGTAGAAAAGCATTTGTTCTTCAAAGAGGAGGCCAATATTGTGAAACGACATACCCATGGCAAATAGTTTTCATCGGCAGTTTCATGGAGCAATATTGCGGGGAGAGAAAAGGCACCACCTGAGGGAGGCACGCTCCAAAAAACTACGTAGGGCAGGAGACGGGTCGGCCCCAGGCACTAGGGGTGTCGGGCCTCAACATTGTAAGCAGAGTTCACTGAAGTCCCTGAGTAAAGTTTTCTCCCGTGTCCTTCGTCTACGTTCCGAAAATTTACTCTGCGGTTTCTGATGACTCTGGGTTACGAACGGCCACCATTCACCGTTCTCCTTACACTCGTGCGTCTCCATCGACCTTACATGGTAAAACATTTCCTAACGAATAAGAAATCTTCCCATCGCAATGACAATATGAGAGAATTGCCACCGGTGGATTTGCCGATGTGCCTATAAACATCTTCAGGCCATGAAGTAGTGAAGCACGGGAACCCAGGCGCTTCACCCTTTTTCCTAGACCAGTGAAACTTAAAGAGCCACTATTGACCTGTGAAACATGACGTTGCTGGAAGCATCAGTGTACAGAGGCATGGGAACCTCAAAGGAGTTTCTTCCGTGTGAAAATAACAACCAGGCTGAACTTCATGGCAGGGTTCCTGATTCCCAGGAATTCCACGGGCTGTATTGCTCAGAGATAGAACCTACTGCTTGGGGCACACTTAATCTGAAAAGCTTGCTGGACTCACGGCTTTCCCAAAGACCCAAGATTCTCAAAGAGCGAGCGTAAGTTTGACGGAAATACAAACTGCCGGTGGCGCCTTTTGACCTAGAAACCGGCAAGAAGCAAGATTTCCCTTAAACCATGAATCTCAGAAACATTGTGACAGTGAAGGAAAACCAGTGAGAGCAGATGTACTTCCAATAATCCAACACTTAAATTAGACCTCATACCTAAATCCTATCCTAAAAACAACCCTAATCCTAACCCTAAACTAGGTGAAAATCTAACCCTACGTGTAAACCTAAACAGAGATGTAACCCTAAGACTAGGTCTAACTGTATTCTCCTAACCTTAAACTTAACCCTAACCTAAGGCTCACCCTAAAGCAAGCCCTAACCATAACCGTATGTCTACCCTAAGGCTAACCCTAATCCTAACCCCAAATCGGATGTGAACATGCAGCTCCCACTACAACTAACCTTACTCCTAACCGTCATTCTTCGCCTGAACCTAACTTAACTCTATCCCTCACCTTCAATCGATACCTCAATTTCACCGTTAATGTAAACCAATCCCTTAAACTAGAGAGAGAGCTTAACTTAACCTTAATGAAAACGGATGTAACACACAAACCGTAAGCCTGACCCCAAATCAAACTCGCACACTGTCTAACCCTCACACAAATATTAACCCCAACCCATATCTAAACAGTCAAGTTTACCATAAGCCTAAATGAGACAATAGGTTCGCTCATCCTTAAGCACTAAACCCTACTCTTACCTTCCACCTCACACTCACCCTACATTTGATCCTCAGACTTACCATAACCCGAATCCTCACACAGCCGTAACTCTAACGTGAACTCTAACTCTGTCCCTAAACATGCCCAAATGCCTGTACCTATGCCCGTCTAAAGTTACACCTAAACCGAAATCTTCTGTGCCACCATTTTGCAGCAGTTTAAAGAAGTACACTGGGAAAGATTTTTCTGCAAGGAAGAAACTGCAGGCGGCGTGCCTGAACTGAGAATATCATGCTGCACGCGCTCTTTGGCCTCAGATGCTACAAGTGCCATGAGTGGGCACTATAAAGAAACGGGACTTTACTTTCTCCGTGATCATCAACCTTTGTGGATTCTCTTTGTTCTAGACGCCTGAAATAAAGACAGTTGTCCTGAGTCACCTAAACCTCCACCGAGTGGTCTTAGTGAGTCGCGGGAACTTGCCAGTATCAGAGAATTCCGAAGAAGGCTGAACGTCCACAATTAAATGGTCATTGCCCAGAAAGAAGCGCCAGCCGGATCAGCCTGGGAAACAAGCTTCCATTAGACAATGAAGATGTGAGAATCTGGTACGGCCACAGTTCATGGTTTCCATAGATCCATGCAATTCCGTGTTGAATTTCAGTCCGAAAATGAAACCGCTGGAGCCTCTGTTCCGCAGGCCCTGGTGTAGCTCCCAGAGGCACAAGGGTGCTCCTCTAGAATTTGGACGAAAAACGTTTTCACGGGAATAAGCAACCTTGATCAAGCCAGGTGGGTCTTGGAAAAACGAAAATGCTGCGTGTGCCTGGAATACTGACAAGCACTCACCTGTGTCACTCTATGGCGCATTCAGCACAGGAATCTGCATCGATTGAGCCAAGACAAAGGAAAGTTCAGGGAGGCAGCACCCGTGTAGAAAAGCATTTGTTCTTCAAAGAGGAGGCCAATATTGTGAAACGACATACCCATGGCAAATAGTTTTCATCGGCAGTTTCATGGAGCAATATTGCGGGGAGAGAAAAGGCACCACCTGAGGGACGCACGCTCAAAAAAACTACGTAGGGCAGGAGACGGGTCGGCCCCAGGCACTAGGGGTGTCGGGCCTCAACATTGTAAGCAGAGTTCACTGAAGTCCCTGAGTGAAGTTTTCTCCCGTGTCCTTCGTCTACGTTCCGAAAATTTACTCTGCGGTTTCTGATGACTCTGGGTTACGAACGGCCACCATTCACCGTTCTCCTTACACTCGTGCGTCTCCATCGACCTTACATGGTAAAACATTTCCTAACGAATAAGAAATCTTCCCATCGCAATGACAATATGAGAGAATTGCCACCGGTGGATTTGCCGATGTGCCTATAAACATCTTCAGGCCATGAAGTAGTGAAGCACGGGAACCCAGGCGCTTCACCCTTTTTCCTAGACCAGTGAAACTTAAAGAGCCACTATTGACCTGTGAAACATGACGTTGCTGGAAGCATCAGTGTACAGAGGCATGGGAACCTCAAAGGAGTTTCTTCCGTGTGAAAATAACAACCAGGCTGAACTTCATGGCAGGTTTCCAGATTCCCAGGAATTCCACGGGCTGTATTGCTCAGAGATAGAACCTACTGCTTGGGGCACACTTAATCTGAAAAGCTTGCTGGACTCACGGCTTTCCCAAAGACCCAAGATTCTCAAAGAGCGAGCGTAAGTTTGACGGAAATACAAACTGCCGGTGGCGCCTTTTGACCTAGAAACCGGCAAGAAGCAAGATTTCCCTTAAACCATGAATCTCAGAAACATTGTGACAGTGAAGGAAAACCAGTGAGAGCAGATGTACTTCCAATAATCCAACACTTAAATTAGACCTCATACCTAAATCCTATCCTAAAAACAACCCTAATCCTAACCCTAAACTAGGTGAAAAGCTAACCCTACATGTAAACTTAAACAGAGATGTAACCCTAAGACTAGGTCTAACTGTATTCTCCTAACCTTAAACTTAACCCTAATCTAAGGCTCACCCTAAAGCAAGCCCTAACCATAACCGTATGTCTACCCTAATCCTAACCCCAAATCTGATGTGAACATGCAGCTCCCCCTACAACTAACCTTACTCCTAACCGTCATTCTTCGCCTGAATCTAACTTAACTCTATCCCTCACCTTTAATCGATACCTCAATTTCACCGTTAATGTAAACGAATCCCTTAAACTAGAAAGAGAGCTAAACTTAACCTTAATGAAAACGGATGTAACACACAAACCGTAAGCCTGACCCCAACTCAACCTCGCACACTGTCTAACCCTCACACAAATATTAACCCCAACCCATATCTAAACAGTCAAGTTGACCATAAGCCTAAATGAGACAATAGGTTCGCTCATCCTTAAGCACTAAACCCTACTCTTACCTTCCACCTCACACTCACCCTTCATTGGATCCTCAGACTTACCATAACCCGAATCCTCAGACAGCCGTAACCCTAACGTGAACTCTAACTCTGTCCCTAAACATGCCCAAATGCCTGTACCTATGCCCGTCTAAAGTTAAACCTAAACCGAAATCTTCTGTGCCACCATTTTGCAGCAGTTTAAAGAAGTACACTGGGAAAGATTTTTCTGCAAGGAAGAAACTGCAGGCGGCGTGCCTGAACTGAGAATATCATGCTGCACGAGCACTTTTGCCTCAGATGCTAGAAGTGCCATGAGTGGGAAGTATAAACGGGACTTTACTTTCTCCGTGATCATCAATCTTTGTGGATTCTCTTTGTTCTAGACGCCTGAAATAAAGACAGTTGTCCTGAGTCACCTAAACCTCCACCGAGTGAGGCGCGGGAACTTGCCGGTATCAGAGAATTCCCAAGAAGGCTGAACGTCCACAATTAAATGGTCATTGCCCAGAAAGAAGCGCCAGCCGGATCAGCCTGGGAAACAAGCTTCCATTAGAAAATGAAGATGTGAGAATCTGGTACGGCCACAGTTCACGGTTTCCATAGATCCATGCAATTCCGTGTTGAATTTCAGCCCGAAAATGAAACCGCTGGAGCCTCTGTTCAGCAGGCCCTGGTGTAGCTCCCAGAGGCACAATGGTGCTACTCTAGAATTTGGACGAAAAACGTTTTCACGGGAATAAGCAACCTTGATCAAGCTAGGTGGATCTTGTAAAAACGAAATTGCTGCGTGTGCCTGCAATACTGACAAGCACACACCTGTGTCACTCTATGGTGCATTCAGCACAGGAATCTGCATCGATAGAGCCAAGACAAAGGAAAGTTCAGGGAGGCAGCACCCGTGTAGAAAAGCATTTGTTCTTCAAAGAGGAGGCCAATATTGTGAAACGACATACCCATGGCAAATAGTTTTCATCGGCAGAGTTTCATGGAGCAATATTGCGGGGAGAGAAAAGGCACCACCTGAGGAGGCAAGCTCAAAAAAACTACCTAGGACAAGAGACGGGTCGCCCCCAACACTAGGGGTGTCATGCCTCAACATTGTAAGCAGAGTTCACTGAAGTCCCTGAGTGAAGTTTTCTCCAGTATTCTACGTCTACGTTCCTAAAATTTACTCTGCGGATTCTGATGACTCTGGGTTACGAACGGCCACCATTCACCGTTCTCCTTACACTCGTGCGTCTCCATCGACGTTAAAGGAAAGGGAGGACACGCAGATGCTGGCAGCTAAATTCAGCAGAGTTTGTCTCAACACAAAAGAGACAGCTCTGTGGGGACCCGTCTTCCATGGTAAAACATTTCTTAACGAATAAGAAATCTTCCCATCGCAATGACAATATGAGAGAATTGCCACCGATGGATTTGCCGATGTGCTTACGAACATCTTCAGGCCATGAAGTAGGGAAGCACGCGAACCCAGGCGCTTCACCCTTTTCCCTAGACCAGTGAAACTTAAAGAGCCACTATTGACCTGTGAGACATGACGTTGCTGGAAGCATCAGTGTACAGAGGCATGGGAACCTCAAAGGAGTTTCTTCCGTGTGAAAGTAACAACCAGGCTGAACTTCATGGCAGGGTTCCAGACTCCTAGGAATTCCACGGGCTGTATTGCTCAGAGATAGAACCTACTGCTTGGGGCACAATCTGAAAAGCTTGCTGGACTCACGGCTTTCCCAAAGACCCATGCTTCTCAAAGAGCGAGCGTAAGTTTGACGGAAAAAACAAACTGCCGGTGGTGCCTTTTTTACCTTGAAACCGGCAAGAAGCAAGATGTCCCTTCAACCTTGAATCTCAGAAACATTTTGATCGTGAAGGAAAACCAGTGAGAGCCGATGTACTTCCAATAATCCAACACTTAATTAAACCTCAAACCTAAATCCTATCCTAAAAACAACCCTAACCCTAACCTAGGTGAAAACCTAACCCTAGGTCTGAACCTAAACAGAGATGTAACCCTAAGCCTAGGTCTAACTCTGTATACTCCTAAACTTTAACTTAACCCTAACCTAAGGCTCACCCTAAACCAAGCCCTAACGTAACCGTATGTCTACCCTAAGGCTAAGCCTAATCCGAACCCCAAATCTGATGTGAACATGCAGTTCCCACTACAACTAACCTTACTCCTAACCGTCATCCTTCGCCTGAACCTAACTTAACTCTATCCCTCACCTTCAATCGATACATCAATTTCACCTTTAGTGTAAACCAATCAATTAAACCAGATAGAGAGGTAAACTTAACCTTGATGAAAACGGATGTAACACACTAACCGTAAGCCTGACCCCAACTCAACCTCGAACACTGTCTAACCCTCACACAAATATTAACCCCAACCCATATCTAAACAGTCAAGTTGACCATAAGCCTAAATGAGACAATAGGTTCGCTCATCCTTAAGCACTAAACCCTACTATTACCTTCAACCTCACACTCACCCTACATTTGATCCTCAGACTTACCATAACCCGAATCCTCACACAGCCGTAACTCTAACGTGAACTCTAACTCTGTCCCTAAACAAGCCCAAATGCCTGTACCTATGCCCGTCTAAAGTTAAACCTAAACCGAAATCTTCTGTGCCACCATTTTGCAGCAGTTTAAAGAAGTACACTGGGAAAAATTTTTCTGCAAGGAAGAAACTGCAGGCGGCGTGCCTGAACTGAGA
This sequence comes from Tenrec ecaudatus, assembly GCF_050624435.1. NCBI lineage: Eukaryota > Metazoa > Chordata > Mammalia > Afrosoricida > Tenrecidae > Tenrec > Tenrec ecaudatus. Next base: position 10,153 of record NW_027459150.1, on the reverse strand, counting down.
ATATCATGCTGCACGAGCTCTTTGGCCTCAGATGCTAGAAGTGCCATGAGTGGGAAGTATAAAGAAACGGGAGTTTACTTTCTCCGTGATCATCAACCTTTGTGGATTCTCTTAGTTCTAGACGCCTAAAATAAAGACAGTTGTCCAGGGTTCACCTGACTCTGTACACTGGTGCTTCCAGCAACTTCATGTCTCACAGGTCAATAGTGGCTCTTTAAGTTTCACTGATCTAGGGAAAAGGGTGAAGCGCCTGGGTTCCCGTGCTTCACTACTTCATGGCCTGAAGATGTTTATAGGCACATCGGCAAATCCATCGGTGGCAATTCTCTCATATTGTCATTGCGATGGGAAGATTTCTTATTCCATAGGAAATGTTTTACCATGGAAGACGGGTCCCCACAGAGCTGTCTCTTTTGTGTTGAGACTAACTCTGCTGAATTGAGCTGCCAGCATTTGCGTGTCCTCCCTTTCCTTTAAGGTCGATGGAGACGCACGAGTGTAAGGAGAACGGTGAATGGTGGCCGTTCATAACCCAGAGTCATCAGAAATCGCACAGTAAATATTAGGAACGTAGACGTAGGACACCGGAGAAAACTAACTCAGGGACTTCAGTGAACTCTGCTTACAATATTGAGGCCCGACACCACTAGTGCCGGGGGCGACCCGTCTCCTGCCCTAGGTAGTTTTTGTGAGTGTGCCTCCTAGGTGGTGCCTTTTCTCTCCCCGCAATATTGCTCCATGAAACTGCCGATGAAAACTATTTGCCATGGGTATGACCTTTCACAAAATTGGCCTCCTCTTTGAAGAACAAATGCTTTTCTACACGGGTGCTGCCTCCCTGAACTTTCCTTTGTCTTGGCTCAATCGATGCAGATTCCTGTGCTGAATGCGCCATAGAATGACACAGGTGTGTGCTTGTCAGTATTCCAGGCACACGCAGCAATTTCGTTTTTCCAAGACCCATCTGGCTTAATCAATGTTGCTTATTCCCGTGAAAATGTTTTTCGAACAAATTCTAGAGGAGCACCATTGTGCCTCTGGGAGCTACACCAGGGCCTGCGGTACAGAGGCTCCAGCGGTTTCATTTTCGGACTGAAATTCAACACGGAATTGCATGGATCTTAGGAAATCATGAAGTGTGGCCGTACCTGATTCTCACATCTTCATTGTCTAATGGAAGCTTGTTTTCCAGGCTGATCCGGCTGGCGCTTCATTTCTGGGCAATAACCATTTAATTGTGGACGTTCAGCCTTCTTCGGATTTCTCTGATACCGGCAAGTTCCTGCGCCTCACGAAGACCACTCTGTGGAGGTTTAGGTGACTCAGGACAACTGTCTTTATTTCAGGCGTCTAGAACAAAGAGAATCCACAAAGGTTTATGATCACGGAGAACGTAAAGTCCCGTTTCTTTATACTTCCCACTCATGGCACTTCTAGCATCTGAGGCCAAAGAGCTCGTGCAGCATGATATTCTCAGTTCAGGCACGCCGCCTGCAGTTTCTTCCTTGCAGAAAAATCTTTCCCACTGTACTTCTTTAAACTGCTGCAAAATGGTGGCACAGAATATTTCAGTTAAGGTTTAACTTTAGACGGGCATAGGTACATGCATTTGGGCATGTTTAGGGACAGAGTTAGAGTTCACGTTAGAGTTACGGCTGTGTGAGGATTCAGGTTATGTTAAGTCTGAGGATCAAATGTAGGGTGAGTGTGAGGTTTAAGGTATTAGTTTGGTTTAGTGCTTAAGGATGAGCGAACCTATTGTCTCATTTAGGCTTATGGTAAACTTGACTGTTTAGATATGGGTTGGGGTTAATATTTGTGTGAGGGTTAGACAGTGTGCGAAGTTAAGAGTTGGGGTCAGGCTTAAGGTTTGTGTGTTACATCCGTTTTCATTAAAGTTCAGTTTAGCTCTCTGTCTAGTTTAAGGGATTGGTTTACATTAACGGTGAAATTGAGGTATCGATTGAAGGTGAGGGATAGAGTTAAGTTAGGTTCAGGCGAAGGATGACGGTTAGGAGTAAGGTTAGTTGTAGGGGGAACTGCATGTTCACATCCGATTTGGTGTTAGGATTAGGCTTAGCCTTAGGGTAGACATACGGTTAGCGTTAGGGCTTGGTTTAGGGTGAGCCTTAGGTTAGGGTTAAGTTAAAGTTTAGGAGTATACAGAGTTAGACCTAGGCTTAGGGTTACATCTCTGTTTAGGTTCAGACCTAGGGTTAGGTTTTCACCTAGGTTAGGGTTAGGATTAGTGTTGGTTTTAGGATATGATTTAGGTTTGAGGTTTAAGTGTTGGATTATTGGAAGTACATCGGCTCTCACTGGTTTTCCTTCACGATCAAAATGTTTCTGAGATACAAGGTTTAAGGGAAATCTTGCTTCTTGCCGGTTTCAAGGTAAAAAAGGCGCCACCGGCAGTTTATTTTTTCCGTCAAACTTACGCTCGCTCTTTGAGAATCATGGGTCTTTGGGAAAGCCGTGAGTCCAACAAGCTTTTCAGATTAAGTGTGCCCCAAGCAGTAGGTTCTATCTCTGAGCAATACAGCCCGCGGAATTCCTGGGAATCTGGAACCCTGCCATGAAGTTCAGTCTGGTTGTTATTTTCACACGGAAGAAACTCCTTTGAGGTTCCCATGCCTCTGTACACAGATGCTTCCAGCAATGTCATGTCTCACAGGTCAATAGTGGCTCTTTAAGTTTCTCTGCTATAGGGAAAAGGGTGAAGCGCCTGGGTTCCCGTGCTTCACTACTTCATGACCTGAAGATGTTTGTAGGCACATCGACAAATAAATCGGTGGCAATTCTCTCATATTGTCATTGTGATGGGAAGATTTCTTATTCGTTAGGAAATGTTTTACCATGGAAGACGGGACCCCACAGAGCTGTCTCTTTTTTGTTGATACAAACTCTGCTGAATTTAGCTGCCAGCATCTGCGTGTCCTCCCTTTCCTTTAAGGTCGATGGAGACGCACGAGTGTAAGGAGAATGGTGAATGGTGGCCGTTCGTAACCCAGAGTCATCAGAAACCGCAGAGTAAATTTTAGGAACATAGACGAAGGACACCGGAGAAAACTTCACTCAGGGACTTCAGTGAACTCTGCTTACAATGTTGAGGCCCGACACTCCTAGTGCCTGGGGGCGACCCGTCTCCTGCCCTACGTAGTTTTTTTGAGCGTGCCTCGCTCAGGTGGTGCCTTTTCTCTCCCCGCAATATTGCTCCATGAAACTCTGACGATGAAAACTATTTGCCATGGGTATGTCGTTTCACAATATTGGCCTCCTCTTTGAAGAACAAATGCTTTTCTACACGGGTGCTGCCTCCCTGAACTTTCCTTTGTCTTGGCTCAATCGATGCAGATTCCTGTGCTGAATGCGCCATAGAGTGACACAGGTGTGTGCTTGTCAGTATTGCAGGCACACGCAGCAATTTCGTTTTTCCAAGACCCACCTGGCTTGATCAAGGTTGCTTATTCCCGTGAAAACGTTTTTCGTCCAAATTCTAGAGGAGCACCATTGTGTCTCTGGGAGCTACACCAGTGCCTGCTGAACAGAGGCTCCAGCGGTTTCATTTTCGGACTGAAATTCAACATGGAATTGCATGGATCTATGGAAACCGTGAACTGTGGCCGTACCAGATTCTCACATCTTCATTGTCTAATGGAAGCTTGTTTCCCAGGCTGATCCGGCTGGCGCTTCTTTCTGGGCAATGACCATTTAATTGTGGACGTTCAGCCTTCTTGGGAATTCTCTGATACCGGCAAGTTCCCGCGCCTCACTCGGTGGAGGTTTAGGTGACTCAGGACAACTGTCATTATTTCATGCGTCTAGAACAAAGAGAATCCACAAAGATTGATGATCACGGAGAAAGTAAAGTCCCGTTTCATTATACTTCCCACTCATGGCACTTGTAGCATCTGAGGCCAAAGAGCTCGTGCAGCATGATATTCTCAGTTCAGTCACGCCGCCTGCAGTTTCTTCCTTGCAGAAAAATCTTTCCCAGTGTACATCTTTAAACTGCTGTAAAATGGTGGCACAGAAGATTTCGGTTTAGGTTTAACTTTAGACGGGCATAGGTACAGGCATTTGGGCATGTTTAGGGACAGAGTTCGAGTTCACGTTAGAGTTATGGCTCTGTGAGGATTCGGGTTATGGTAAGTCTGATGATCAAATGTAGGGGCAGTGTGAGTTGGAAGGTAAGAGTAGGGTTTAGTGCTTAAGGATGAGCGAACCTATTGTCTCATTTAGGCTTATGGTAAACTTGACTGTTTAGATATGGGTTGGGGTTAATATTTGTGTGAGGGTTAGACAGTGTGCGAGGTTGAGTTGTGGTCAGGCTTACGGTTTGTGTGTTACATCTGTTTTCATTAAGGTTAAGTTTAGCTCTCTGTCTAGTTTAAGGGATTGGATTACATTAACGGGGCTATGGAGGCTTCGATTGAAGGTGAGGGATAGAGTTAAGTTAGGTTCAGGCGAAGGATGACGGTTAGGAGTAAGGTTAGTTGTAGGGGGAACTGCTTGTTCACAGAAGATTTGGGGTTAGGATTAGGCTTAGACTTAGGGTAGACATACGGTTAGCGTTAGGGCTTGCTTTAGGGTGAGCCTTTGGTTAGGGTTCAGTTTAAGGTTAGGAGAATACAGTTAGACCTAGGCTTAGGGTTACATCTCTGTTTAGGTTTACACCTAGGGTTAGCTTTTCACCTAGTTTAGGGTTAGGATTAGGGTTGTTTTTAGGATAGGATTTAGGTATGAGGTCTAATTTAAGTGTTGGATTATTGGAAGTACATCTGCTCTCACTGGTTTTCCTTCACTGTCACAATGTTTCTGAGATTCATGGTTTAAGGGAAATCTTGCTTCTTGCCAGTTTCAAGGTCAAAAGGCGCCACCGGCAGTTTGTTTTCCCGTCAAACTTACTCTCGCTCTTTGAGAATCTTGGGTCTTTGGGAAAGCCGTGAGTCCAGCAAGTTTTTCAGATTAAGTGTGCCCCAAGCAGTAGGTTCTATCTCTGAGCAATACAGCCCGTGGAATTCCTGGGAATCTGGAACCCTGCCATGAAGTTCAGCCTGGTTGTTATTTTCACACGGAAGAAACTCCTTTGAGGTTCCCATGCCTCTGTACACTGATGCTTCCAGCAACGTCATGTCTCACAGGTCAATAGTGGCTCTTTAAGTTTCACTGGTCTAGGAAAAAGGGTGAAGCGCCTGGGTTCCCGTGCTTCACTACTTCATGGCCTGAAGAAGATGTTTATAGGCACATCGGCAAATCCACCGGTGGCAATTCTCTCATATTGTCATTGCGATGGGAAGATTTCTTATTCCCTTGGAAATGTTTTACCATGGAAGACGGGTCCCCACAGAGCTGTCTCTTTTGTGTTGACACTAACTCTGCTGAATTTAGCTGCCAGCATCTGCGTGTCCTCCCTTTCCTTTAAGGTCGATGGAGATGCACGAGTGTAAGGAGAACGGTGAATGGTGGCCGTTCGTAACCCAGAGTCATCAGAAACCGCAGAGTAAATTTTAGGAACGTAGACGTAGGATACCGGAGAAAACTTCTCTCAGGGACTTCAGTGAACTCTCCTTACAATGCTGAGGCCTGATATACCTAGTGCCTGGGGGCAACCCAGCTCCAGTTCATCGAGAACTCTTCCCACAACGTGATGTTTTTCACTAAGTTTTAAAACTCAACCTGGAAATTGAAGAGGTGATCTGAATGTTAGAAACCCCAGAAGAAAGAAGAAAAAAAGTAGAGAAACTTCCAATCTTTTCTCAGAAACTGAAAAGAAAAAGTCTAATATCCTCCTCTTTCTTTTTTTTTATATTTCTTTTTTAAAAAAACATTTTATTAGGGGCTCATACAACTCTTATCACAATCCATACATATACATACATCAATTGTATAAAGCACATCTGTACATTCTTTGCCCTAATCATTTTCTTTTTTTACATTTTATTAGGGGCTCATACAACTCTTATCACAAACATACATATACATACATCATTTGTATAAAGCACATCCGCACGTTCCCTGCCCCAATCATTCTCAAAGCATTTGCTCTCCACTTAAGCCCTTTACATCAGGTCCTCTTTTTTTCCCCTCCCTCCCCGCTCCCCTCTCCCTCATGTGCCCTTGGTAATTTATACATTGTTATTTTGTCATATCTTGCCCTATCCAGAGTATCCCTTTTCCCCCTTCTCTGCTCTCCCTCTCCCAGGGAGGAGGTCACATGTGGGTCCTTGTAATCAGTTCCCCCTTTCCAACCCACTCACCCTCCACTTTCCCAGCATCGCCCCTCACCCCTTGGTCCTGAAGGTATCATCCACCCTGGATTCCCTGTGCCTCCAGCCCCCATATGCACCATTGTACAACCTCTGCCCTAGCCAGTCCTGCAACGTAGATTTCAGATCATGGTAGTTGGGGGGAGGAAGCATCCAGGATCTGGGGGAAAGCTGTGTTCTTCATCGGTACTACCTCGCACCCTGACTGACTCGTCTCCTCTCCTAAACCACTCTATGAGGGGATCTCCAGTGGCCGACACTTGGGCCCTGGGTCTCCACTCTGCACTTCCCCCCTTCATTCAATATGGTATGTATATATATATATACACACACACACACATACATACATATACATACATACATACACACACACATATATGTCTTTTTTTTTGCATGATACTTATACCTGGTCCCTTTGGCACCCCCTGATCGGACTGGTTGGTGTGCTTCTTCCATTTGGGCTTTTTTGCGTCTGAGCTAGATGGCCGCTTGTTCACCTTCAAGCTTTTAAGACCCAAGACACTATCTCTTTTGATAGCTGGGCACCATCAGCTTTCTTCGCCACATTTGCTTATGCACGCATTTGTCTTCAGCGATCCTATCATGGAGGTGTGCAGTCAATGGTATGATTTTTTTGTTCTTTGATGCCTGATAACTGATCCCTTTGGGACCACTCGATCACACAGGCTTGTGTGTTCTTCCATGTGGGATTTGTTGCTTCTGAGCTAGATGGCCGCTTGTTTATCTTCAAGCCTTTAAGACCCCAGTCACTATCTCTTTTGATAGCCGGGCACCATCAGCTTTCTTCACCACATTTACTTGTTCACCCGCTTTGGCTTCAGCAGTTGTGTCGGGAGAGTGAGCATCATAGAGTGCCAATTTAATAAAAGAAAGTATTCATGCATTGTTCCTCCTCTTTCTTAAGATTTGCTTCCATCTATTGAGGAATCAATCTCCTTAGGCTGAAAATCAGAGAAACTGTTGGGACACAGAAAGCACAGAGAATGTTAAGAGATTCTGATATTTTAAAAACCTCAGTTAAGAGTGGACATTTATTTTACCATGTTTTCTCATTCCTCTGCATATTTGCTGGAGAGTTAACTTCTCTCTCTTTATCATGCCATCTCACTTACTGCCAGTAATGACAGTGGAACATGTAGGGTTTTGAGACTCAAAATAGGCAAAGGGTATGAAATGGAACTTGACTGAAGGAGACATTTAAGTTGCAAAAATACAAATATATTAACTCACATTAATCATTGCTGCTATTATTGTTTGTTTGATTGGCATTGGGGTTTTTTTTGAAGATATTTTCTTGGAATGGGTGGTTATAGAATAGCCATATTATCTGGAAAGCATTTTAAGCACTTTGATGAAGTCATTTTTCATATCTAAGCTCAATGTGGTGTGATTTTTGGTTTGTTGCTTCCATGGGTGTTCATTGTGCATCACAGAAATACAGAATCATAGAACATGTCAGCAGTTTCTCTGCATAACATGCTAAATGGGACAAATAACACGAGAAGCTGTACTAAATGGAAAACACATCAAGGTTGTAGGAAACTCCGCTAATAATCTGTGATATGCAGGTGATATAAAGCTACATGTTCTAAGATAGCAGGATTTGAAAACATGTTCTAAGGTGATAGCAGGATTTGAAAACTTACTGATGAAGTCCAGGAATTTCCGCCTTCTCTGTACACCACAATTCAATGTAAACAAAATGAATCTATGGGACAATGGAAAATATGGGAAATAGAGACAAGATTAAAGTTGGGATGGAGTTCATTTTGCATGGATCTACAATTAATATTCATGGAAACCCCAGTCAATGATGCATTTCATTGAGCAAACCTGTTGCACAGAACTCTTCAAAGATTGAAGAGCAAGGATGTCCCTTTGAGGACTGAGATACACCTGGCCCAAGCTATGAAGTTTTCAATTGTCTCATATGCACGTGAAAGATGGAGAATGAATGAGAAAGATCTAAAATTAAACAATGTATTTGAATTATGGTACTGGTGAATAATTTCATGGTGTGATGGACTGCCAGAAGAACAAACAATCATATATTGGATGATGTACACTTGTAATCATTAGTAGAAAGAAGTGAGCATGTTATTACTTCATCTCAAGTACTTTGAACATGTGTCAAGGAAATCAGAACTTGGAAGAGGACATCCTGCTTGATAAAGCATAAGGTCATTTTTAAAAGGATGACCTTTAAGAATATACATTGCCACAGTAACCACAACAAAGGCCTCATACATGAAAATTGTGAGGATGAGGCAAGACCTGTGTTTAATTGTTTTCTCTAGTGTTTCTGTGAGTTCAAACTGATTTGATAGGTCTTAAAACAGCAAAATGCAATGCCAATGGCAAACATTGCACTCCATGGAGAGGAAGTGAACTCATTCAACTTTCTAATTGGAACCAGATTAAGGATACCATTAAATACGAATCTTATTTCATATCATGCTGCAAATCTTAACTATAGCTATCAATCAACAAATGAAAAAACAGAGGCATCCAAATGGTAATAAAGAAGTAAAACTCTCTAAACATAGAAAACGCAAAAGCTTGAGAAGAAAATTATTGCAACTAGTTGGAAGGGTAAGCCATTTCACAAGTTATAAGGTAAACATAGAAAATCAGTTTGGTTCCCACATACCAATAGAGAAAGCTCTTAAAAGAAAATCAGAAAATAATACAATTTGCAATAGCCACCTCAAGCATAAAACAAATTGGAATAAGCCTAAGCAGAGAAACAAAAGTCTCATAGAAAGAAAACACTATTCCAAGAAACCAAAAGACATACACATCATTCAAATAATGGGTCATAATCATGAGTAAGTAGTAAGCCTTAACTTTGTGAAAATAAGACACTCTAAGCGATCTATCACTTTAATGCAATTCTGAACAAGATACCAGTGTCTATATTTAAGGACATGGAGATTACTAACCAAATTTTAAAAGAAATTACTCAAATTAAAAAAAGAGAAAAAACCTGGCATACAATGTCAAAATGACCCCCACCCCCATACTCTCCCAAACAGTTTCTACTGGAGTTTCCTCTCAATCTGCTCCTAAGCAGTGGGAACAAAATGAACCCAAGACACAGCAGAAGATTTCATCTGTGCTCACACACCCACCTGCTTCTGGTTCCTGGGCCTGAGCTACCCCTGCTGGTATAAGAGCTCTCTTAGTTCAGCCTCCAGCTGTCCTGCATGGTAGGTTGTGTGGGGACTCACATCGACTTTCCCTCTCCTTATCTCCTTGCACAGTGCTTGTCAGTGGTCACAGAGCTCAGCTGCAGGGAGAGCTGGATCTTGGATGTGTGTTGGTCAATGACTATGGTCTCTCAGGGATGGTGTGTATTCGCTAAACCACTCTGACCAATAGAAGTTCCTTCCCATCCACTTAAGGCTTCTCCCAGGGCTCTGTCTGATCCAGTCCCAAGTAACATTGTTGCTGGAGATGGAGTCCCTAGCGATGGTACAGGTGAGAGGGAGAGTCTGTAAAGGCTTCACCACTTGATTGCTTGACTCCTGTAGCTGCATGTGGTGCAGGACCCCTGGAGTCTTATGAAATAAGCATTAAAGGCCCCATATGTCTTTGAATGTGCTGTCATTCACTGCATCTCCCTGCCACTGACCCGATGGGAGACCCAGCACCATCAGGAGGAGGAAGAGATAGGAGGCAGACATTTCTGTATCAAAGGCTCCCTGACTCAGAAGGGTTTGGAATCCCCTGATTGCAGGGCGGTGATGGGGGTGGTCTCATTAAGTAAGAAACCACAACAGGCATTTGTCTAGGAGTGTTCCTGGCTGTTATAGGAGTTTGGGGCTATGAATAGCATACTAAGGTGCAGGCACCTCAGTTCC